>NC_135512.1:17213022-17270522 GCF_051989575.1 Stigmatopora nigra
CCCACTCTCTCTCTCTGTCCTCTGTCCCTCCCTCTCTGTCTCCTCTTCCCTCCTCTCTCTCTCTGTCTGTCCCTCTGTCCCTCCCTCTCTCTCTCTCTGTCTGTCCCTCTGTCCCTCCCTCTCTCTCTCTCTGTCTGTCCCTCTGTCCCTCCCTCTCTCTCTCTCTGTCTGTCCCTCTGTCCCTCCCTCTCTCTCTCTCTGTCTGTCCCTCTGTCCCTCCCTCTCTCTCTCTCTGTCTGTCCCTCTGTCCCTCCCTCTCTCTCTCTCTCTCTCTGTCTGTCCCTCCCTCTCTCTCTCTCTCTCTCTCTCTGTCTGTCCCTCTGTCCCTCCCTCTCTCTCTCTCTCTCTGTCTGTCCCTCTGTCCCTCCCTCTCTCTCTCTCTGTCTGTCCCTCTGTCCCTCCCTCTCTCTCTCTCTGTCTGTCCCTCTGTCCCTCCCTCTCTCTCTCTCTGTCTGTCCCTCTGTCCCTCCCTCTCTCTCTCTCTGTCTGTCCCTCTGTCCCTCCCTCTCTCTCTCTCTGTCTGTCTGTCCCTCTGTCCCTCCCTCTCTCTCTCTCTGTCTGTCCCTCTGTCCCTCCCTCTCTCTCTCTCTCTGTCTGTCCCTCTGTCCCTCCCTCTCTCTCTCTCTCTGTCTGTCCCTCTGTGCTCCCTCTCTCTCTCTCTGTCTGTCCCTCCCTCTCTCTCTCTCTGTCTGTCCCTCTGTCCCTCCCTCTCTCTCTCTCTGTCTGTCCCTCTGTCCCTCCCTCTCTCTCTCTCTGTCTGTCCCTCTGTCCCTCCCTCTCTCTCTCTCTGTCTGTCCCTCTGTCCCTCCCTCTCTCTCTCTGTCCCTCCCTCTCTCTCTCTCTGTCTGTCCCTCCCTCTCTCTCTCTCTGTCCCTCTGTCCCTCCCTCTCTCTCTCTGTCTGTCCCTCTGTCCCTCTGTCCCTCTGTCCCTCTGTCCCTCTGTCCCTCTGTCCCTCTCTCCGCCTCTCTCCGCCTCTCTCCGCCTCTCTCCGCCTCTCTCCGCCTCTCTCCGCCTCTCTCCGCCTCTCTCCGCCTCTCTCCGCCTCTCTCCGCCTCTCTCCGCCTCTCTCCGCCTCTCTCCGCCTCTCTCCGCCTCTCTCCGCCTCTCTCCGCCTCTCTCCGCCTCTCTCCGCCTCTCTCCGCCTCTCTCCGCCTCTCTCCGCCTCTCTCCGCCTCTCTCCGCCTCTCTCCGCCTCTCTCCGCCTCTCTCCGCCTCTCTCCGCCTCTCTCCGCCTCTCTCCGCCTCTCTCCGCCTCTCTCCGCCTCTCTCCGCCTCTCTCCGCCTCTCTCCGCCTCTCTCCGCCTCTCTCCGCCTCTCTCCGCCTCTCTCCGCCTCTCTCCGCCTCTCTCCGCCTCTCTCCGCCTCTCTCCGCCTCTCTCCGCCTCTCTCCGCCTCTCTCCGCCTCTCTCCGCCTCTCTCCGCCTCTCTCCGCCTCTCTCCGCCTCTCTCCGCCTCTCTCCGCCTCTCTCCGCCTCTCTCCGCCTCTCTCCGCCTCTCTCCGCCTCTCTCCGCCTCTCTCCGCCTCTCTCCGCCTCTCTCCGCCTCTCTCCGCCTCTCTCCGCCTCTCTCCGCCTCTCTCCGCCTCTCTCCCTCTCTCCCTCTCTCCCTCTCTCCCTCTGTCCCTCTGTCCCTCTGTCCCTCTGTGGTCAAGTCAATCTAACCAAGAATTTGTGGTGGCAAGTCAAACCAGGAATTTGTGGGCATTCACAAGGCACTGTACCAAGTTTGCACACAACCTTATTACAGCATATGCACATGTTTTGGCCACGTCAGGCTCCTTATTCTAGCAGCAATGTACATTCAAGCTTGAAGGAAGGAAAAACAAGAGAAAATGTCTGCTTACCCTCATAATGATAAAAAAAACATATCATTAATGTATTTTTAAATTAGAATTTTTGATAGCCACAATCGAAAAGTTTAAAAATGGACAGATAAAACATTAGCATAATTTAAAATGAAACAAGCCTATTGTGATGTAGCTGTTGTCTGGAAAAGGAAAATCCATGAATTCATGTACCACAAAAAAATGTACGTCAATTACCACAGATGCAACTCAATATTCGCAATCACAATTTAGTTTTTAAACTTAAAATTGATTTGTTACCTCAACACCTGCATAAGAAGCAAAATCTTGAGGCGAGGTGTGGCTTTTTTCTTGGTCATCTGTGAAACGCAAAATAAAAATCTCAATAAAGAATTTGACTGGTGTTTGTGTGTGTATGTATGTGTACATATACGCGCGCGCACACACGCACACGTACACATACACACAAGATGGTGCCGTTCAAGCGGGAGCCTGTGGCAGTAGCTCTGCACCAAGGCTGTCAGACTTATGGTTTTCATGTTTTACAGCACTTCTATCTTTTTTAAATGGCATTTTAATATTTCTTAATATATTCCTTTTTACTTTACTTTGTATTTTATACTTTTTCCTTTCCTTTCTTTGTTCTGTTATCCCGGCATCTTTCGGCTACTTCTTTTTTTTTGGAACCAGCCAGCCATGCCTAAGCTGTCACACATGAGACTAGCTGTTACAATACGCAGCAGAAGGAGCAACACCTCGGTACCGCCGGAGGTCCGGAGCTGGACAATATTGCCAGGAGAAGACGCAATGCTTCTTACCAACCATTCCATCGTGGAATGGAATGGAAGAGCTGTCGGCGCATACCAGCAACAGAGGCGAGGAATTCTGCCCTGCTGCTGTTTTCTTCAGCTTCAGTCTACTGAGTAACTGTGCGGATAAGCTTGGAAGATCAACTCTGCATATTCTCCACCTCGGTCACAGTCTGCAGATGTTCCCCATCTTGTGGAATACTTCCTGTTTGTGGTTCCAGTTTTTGTCCAACATTAAAACGTCTATTTGAGTCTGATTCAGCTACCGCAACCAAAATGGCGCTGTTTGAGCGGCAGCCGGCGGCCGCGGTAGCTCCGTCCACTCTTGTTTGTTTTGTGTTTTTGCTGCTTTTATGGTTTTAATGATTTGATGATTCCATTTACTTTGATTTGCTTTGTACTTTGTACTTTTTCTTTGCTATTCTGTGGGGTTCAAGTTTTTGACCAACTTTACGTCTTTTCGAGTCCGATTCAGCTACCGCAACCAAAACGGCGCTGTTCAAGCCGCGGCCGCGGTAGCTCCGACCACTCGTGTTCATTTTCTGTTTTTGCTGCTTTTATGTTTTAATGATATGATGATTCCATTGCTTTGATTTGCTTTGTACTTAGGGCTTTTGATTTGCAGTTCTGTTTAAACACCCTCTTGCTACTGCCACAATGTAATTTCCCGAATATGGGATGAATAAAGTTATCCAATACGCATACGCATACATATTTTACTACTCCTGACTCATCTATTATATACATTTATACATACATATATACACATATACACACAGAGAGCGAGAGAGCGAGAGAGAGAGATACACACACTATTCATCTATTATAAAACAACCTTTTAGAATAATTAGCAGTTTAATATAGCAATTGATAATTTGGATCGGATATTTTTCAAAAAATCTGAGGATCTGTAAATCTCTAAGTCATCATACCATTTGCCTGTCTGCGGTTTTGGAGGTAGAACAGCAGTTGTTCAACTTCATTAAGTTTTGAGGGATGAATCAAATGGCATTCTTCCACAACTTTCTGAGCCAATGATGATGTATCTGTGTTGGAACTCAAGCTTTTCAGACGAATCCTGCAACATAAAGAAACATTAAGCTATACATTAAACCATCAATTTGACGTGTACATGATCAGTCCTCAATCTTGGCCTCCCGACATTTTAAACATTAAAACATTATCAAAAATCCAAATAAAACAAAAGTCGTAAAATAAACAACACTATACATTTTCTGACACTCTTTGCGACCACCAATCATGGCATCTCCTTGCTCTCCAAGTATCATTGCTTCTACTTCATACTGGACCAAAATGGCTTTCTCTGTTGGGTGTACATCGAGAGTACATCCCTTCACTTTCCTGTGAATGGAACACACAAAGAAGCCACAGCATTAATCAATAAATTATCAAGTCTAATGCATTGAGCACCATTTATGACTAGGTTTACATAATATGACCCAGTAACAAAGATGAAAAATTAAAATTGCCATATAGTTTGTGATGAGTCTTTACACACAGACAGAATCTTGCCAGACAATATTCTGAAATAAATGATTAAAACTCAAGGATCTATATTCATTGAAATATAACAATACAAATTATTTCTATAATACTTTGCCTCTGCATAATTTAAAACAATGAAATTATCGGAGGTTAAGATCCGGCACAGGGTCTTTTGCCAAGATGGCACCGTCACGCGGAAGCCAGTGGCAGTACCTCTGTCCACTCATATTTTTGTGTGTTTTACTGCCCTTCTATATTTTTTTAAATTACATTTTAATATTTCTTAATGCATTCCTTTTTACTTTACATTGTACTTTATACTTTTTACTTTACTGTTTTTACAACATTCTTTCTTCTGATAGCCTTGCTTCTTTCTGCTACTTTTGGAACCATTCAGTCATGCCTACGCTGTCATACACAGGGAACTAGCCGTTACAATACGCATACTCAGCAGAAGGAGCAACACCTCAATGCCGCTGGAAATTCGGAACTAGACAAAAGTTCCGGGAAAAGAAGCAATTCTTTTGACCAACCATTCCATCTGTCGACGCTTACCAGGCCGGAAGTGGAGTCGAAGAGTTCTGCTCTGCTGCTGTTGTTGTTGTTGTTATTAAATCACCTCAGCCGCCTGAGGATGGTCCTCAGATGCGGTAGACTGCCTTGGGGGAGGGAGACGAGTTCTGACATTGTTTGACCGATCTGACGTTGGTGTCGTTCTGCGAGCAGTGCCGGACACCGCAGCCAGAGATGTTCCGACGATTCCTTCTCCTCGCCGCATAATCTGCAGCGGGGATCTTCTGTCTTCCCCGTGAGGTGTTGCCACCGTCGTAGGGATGTATGATGGCCGCATCGGAATCGGGCTAGGTCCGTGGCTTCAGCCCGAGAGAGTTCCGCTTCTCGCCGTTCATCGGGTCCTCGTTGGAAGACTTCCTGGAGTCGCGTGTGCTGGATTGGAGGAGGTCGGCACTCGCGACGGATGATGGCTCGACGGGTGGCAGCATCTGGCGCAACCTCGGGTTGAGGCATGTTTGACCCGAGTTTCGCCTGGGCGTCTGCAAGATCGTTTCCACGTAGGTTGCAGTGCCCGGGGACCCAGATAATCGACAATTGCTTATCGACTGCCAGGTCTGCTGCCGTCTTTTGTAGGACGATGATGACCGCCTCGGTTGGGAAGGGGTTGGAGACGGCTGCAACCAGGGACTTGCAGTCACAGACGATCGTGGCTACTTCCCAGGTTGCAGTGGTGAGCCAGCGTAGAGCTTCGGCAAGGGCAACTCCCTCGCTCTGCTGCTGTTGTTTTTGTTGTTAGGCTACCCAGGCGCCTAGGGGTTACCCTAAACTTTAGGGTAACCCCTAGGAGTCTAGGGGTTACCCTAAACTTTAGGGTAACCCCTAGGCGCCTGGGTAGCCTAACAACAAAAACAACAGCAGCAGAGCGAGGGAGTTGCCCTTGCCGAAGCTCTACCGCCGGGCCAAAATGCCAACGCCCCCCTCTTTACCCCTTCTTTACCCCTTTCCAACGAACGCTAGAACGACTATATTGCTAAATGTCACAAGAATTGGTTGATTCTTCAATCACAAACAGTTTGAAGACAAAAAAAAAACAATTTTAATAAACAAGAATGGTTATCATTTATTCTTCAATTACAACACCTTGAACTGAACTTGAAATAAATTGTAAAACTGAACGAGTAACCATTAACAACTGTCCTGCCTAATGAGATGGGTGGGCTTGGTGCATTGCAATCAGACTGTCAACATCAGGATGAAGGTTTGTCAGGAGCATTTTACTGTAATTGCTCCATCGCCCCCTTCACTATTTCAACGCCCCCCATTCGCCTGTTTATTCGTCAGCGCCCCCCTGAAAGTTCACACCACCCCCCGAGGGGCGGTACCGCCCACTTTGAAAACCACTGCCCTAAACCCTGCTAGAGCTGCCCCTGCATCGCGGATTAGTTGATCCGGGGGGTGGCCGGAGGTGTGGGGCAGTCGAATATCTCTGACTGGATGTAAAACGTAGGGTGCCACGTTCCTGGTTGGCAGCTCTGGGTGGGATTTGTTGGATTCCAAGGCCGCGGCGGCTGGCCTCTCAGGAGACACCTCGTGAAGGTTCCAACTTTGTCTCCCTGCTGCTGTTGTTGTTGTTGTTGTTGTTAGGCAGTGCCGGGGGACACTGCCTTCAGGCATTCGCTCCAGATATTGAGTGCCTCTTTAGGTGATGTCAAGAGGTCTTTGAGTGTCCAGCCATCTGGGTAGAGGGCAGTCACAGGTGGACATTTCGTCAGGACATGTTCTGCCGTCTCAGCATCTCCCGTGCCGCATAGCCTATATTCTTCTGACTCCGTCAGCCCCATCTTCTTCTTCCAGTAGCGCAGCTCCGGATGGTGTTCGCTTCGGGGGCGACGTTACTTGTTCCTGCCGGTTCAAGTTTTGATCGTTGGGGAAGATCATGTTGCCTTCGTTGTCAGCATAGAGGTTCTTCCGTTTGTCGACGTGGATGCGGTGGCTTCGCGTCGCTCGCCAGATGGCCGCTTTTGTTGTTGCGAAGTGTCGTGGTGCACTGCCTTGTTCCATGACGCCTCCTGCAGCGGCTAGTTGGTCGGCTCTCTCAGTGCCCGCCCGAGACACCGCAGTGGCTTGGGACCCATAGGACTTCCACTACCACCTGTTTATCTTCGAGGGTAGTCAAGAGTTCTGATTGAGGCCTCGGTGGTGGTTTCCAATTTGAACTCATGTTCCATGGTTTGACGCCTCTGATGGGAGAAGCTGTCTGTCACCAAGCGGATTGGGGTCCCTGGCTCGCACCTATCGCTGGCCATCTTTAGCACCGCTTCGATCGCAATCATCTCAGCTTGGAAGGAGGAGGTCCAACTTCCAGGTGATAGGCTTTGTTCCCACGTTTCCCATGATTCCCTGTGAATCATCAAGACTATGGCGCCTGCGGCAGTATTACCAGTTCGTGACAGTCCGTCAGTGAAGCAGGTCAGTTGGAAGACGTCTGCATCTTTGTTGAGAGCGCTGACGGTGGGTGCGTAGTTGCCTTCGGGTTGCTGGTATCTGCCTTCAGCCGCTTTGGCAAAGGTCATGGTGGTTATCTCTTCCCATAGTGCTCTCAGTTGAGGAAAAGGGTCCTGGTCACCCTGTGCATTAACGAACACCTTTGCCCATCGTTCGCGTGCGTGGTCGCGCCAGTCGGTCTTCTTAGTTCGCCTTGTCGGGTGCCTCTCCATCACCAGTTGTCGCGGGTTGTCACCTGGGATGCGTAGAGACTTGTCGGATGCATAGATTGCTATCTGGTTGACTCGTGTTTTGATAGACGACAGATCACTCTCAATGAGGACTGCATCAGATGCTGTCGACTTCAAAAGGCCAGTTATGGCTCGTGCAGCATATCTTTGCGAGGTTTCAAGTTTCTCCAGATTGGTGGGGGAGATCCAGGGAATCCAGGCTAGCGCCGCATACTTTGCTACTGTTCTGGCGGTGGCAATGTAGGTGTTCCGAAGGGTTGCCTTGTCATAGCCCCAGTTAGTGTGTGCTAGTTTGCGGATTGCCTGAGCTCTGGTCGCCATTTTGCGTGCGACTGTTTCGGTGTGTTTGATGAAGGTCAATTGACGATCATAGGTGACTCCGAGGAACGTGGGTGTTGGTGCATCAGTTGTCAGCGGATGGTCAGTGTAGGCTGCCACTTCGCCTTGTGTGAGTATGTGGAGAAAAAGTACACTCACACTTGGATGCATTTAAGGTAAGTTTCCACCTCTTGCTCCACTCGACAATGGCATCTACTGTGGTTTGAAGTTGAACTTGGGCAGTCTCCAGTTGTGGACTAAAGCTAACTTTAAACTGTTTTTTTTTCATTTAATTCAAGCAGAGAAGGACTATTTTCACTGTGAGTACAGTACTTAAAGTATTTGCATATTTAAACATATATCATATTAAAATGCTTTAGTCTGTTCATATACTTTATAGATGTGATATTAAATACACTTCTTGATACTTGTACTTGTGTACGTGTATTTGTCTATAGGCAGAATACATGTAATATGGTAGTAATAATAGGGATTATCCTCCTTCAGGGTTTTACATTATCGCAGACATGTCTTGTTTATCATATTTGCGATAGTCGAGGGATTACTGTACGTGATTTGAACAAGGATGTTTGATCACAGTAAATTTTCAGTGATGATCGATCAGGAATTACGCAACAATCAAACATAAATATTTCAACCGCCCCTTCATTTAAAATGCTCTAAAATGTGATACACCAATTGATTCGAGGTCGACATCCTCATCAATGATCATTGAATTCAACAAGGCAAACAGCTTAGAAGCCAACAAGGTAGGTAGTTGTCTTTTAAGACGAGCTAGCAGGATTACTTGACATACAAATATAGAAATATTCCCAACTCCTCCCCTTAATTTAAAATGGTGCAAAATGTAATGAAGTACATTTAGTTTTAGAGTGCAATTGCCAATCATCGTTTCAAACAAATCAAACAGTTTGAAGCTAACAAACAAGGACCTTACCTTTTAAGATACCGCGGATCACCGGCTTGCAAACTGTCCATCTTGAGAGACAAAAACAACGTTTGTTTACAACAGTCCACTGCCTTTGGAAATGGCTTTTTTGACGATGCGGGCGCGACAAATGCGTCAACCTAAATCGCTGAAGGACTGCAGGGCGTCAGATTATTTGGTCAAGTGGACTGTATGTGACGCATTCAGTTAAATGGCTGTACACTGGCGACAAAGAAAGGAAATGCGCGCTCATGTGACATTGCTTCGTCACTGGTCGGCCATGTTTTGCGTTGGTCCCATTTGATAAAGTAACAACATTATGTGTAATGCATTGTGTTGAAGTCGCCTGATGGTGTAACGGTCGTGGGATGTTATTTTCTTTGTTCTGAATGATCTAGTGAAACAAGGGGGTTAACAAAACCTTAGGCAAGACATTATTGAACCTTCCATGACCAGTTCCCTTTGCTGGCTCGAGGAAAGGCGAGATACGTTCTGACTCCGTTTCTTAAAGCCTTTGCCTCCACCCAAAGTGGGCGTTATCCTAAACATTTGTTGAGGTAAAAGATTGTCAATATATAACACATTATTTCAACTAAATAAACACAATGTTTAGACAGGCTAGGAATGATCAAATTAGTAAAAGCTTCACGACTACCAGAACACCGCTAAATTGTTTATTCACTGTTGAAGAAAGAGCACTATGTCTTCCTTCCCGGGTTCGATCAATTTTGGATGTTGTACTGTATTGAATAGGAGAGCCTGGACACAGTCATCCATTTACACCTTTTACTTAGAACCAAGATTGCAACAATACAGACACTAAAGTACACATGTGTAAAAGGTTGGAATACACCAAATCATCCCCCTCTTAAATTTAAAGCACCATTTTTCAAAAAAACCTGTTTACTTCATGACAAAGATTTTTTTTTACAAATTTACCAAAATTGACTTTAATACTTGGTGATTCTACCCAAAATTTCTGATCATACCAAGCGGAGTTCCTAACTCAACACTCTCAATGGAGTCCCTGCCTCAACACTCCAATGAAGACCCTGACTCAACATTCCCAGTGGGGTCCCTGCCTCAACACTCTCTTGGAGATCCTGACTCAACACTACCACAGTGATAATACTCATTCAAATTGTCGCACTTCACAGAGACAAAAATCAAAGGGGGAACTCACAATCTTTCTCGTTACAAACCTGCCCTAGTTCGGGGACCCGTCACCAGATTACCGGAGCGGCGAGGGAACGTCCGCCGGGTTGATCCTTCCTGGAGGATGCTGTCGTCGTGCTCCGTCGTCGCTCCGGCAATTGTTGGCTGTTGGGCCCCGGGTTTCGGCACCAAAGTATGATAGGTCCGAAAATACAACTTCAGGAGCAGATTAAGAAAGAGTGAGATCAATTTAAATAGGAAATAGGTTTATTAACGGACTGCACGATGGTTGGAGAATGCTCCGACAGCTGTGAACCTCACATCCTGCCTTCCTCGCAATTCTTTCTGACTGAACACTAGGTCAGTCTTTATATAGGAAAAATAGGGTAATATTTCTAAGACAGTGATGTAGGACAGAGCTTATGTAAACAAAACTTTGGGCTGATATGGTTAGACATTAGCAGGTTTAAGTTGTATGCAAACACGATATTTTTATAGCACACACAAACTGCCGCAGCCTATCTTATATTGCACATTTCGAACAAACAGTTCCAAAACGAGTTGGCCGTATTCCACGATGTTACGACTCCCCCTGGGGTATGATATACCAGGGGGTCGCAACTATCACAGCAGACAGGTTCGGTCAAAGATGAGTTCAGACAAACACTGCAAGTAGCCTTAGTTATATTTTATTTACAATAAAGTCATTAAAACAGACTACGGGATAACATAGGGGAAGCACGAGATATTAAAGTGGCACCCTCAAATAAACACGGTAAAAACCCCTCCCAGACAGGTGTCCAAATGTACACCCACAGAATACAGGAAATAAGACCGAAGGATGCCACTGTTAAACTGATGTAAAATAATCTAGACAGGGGAATAACTGTCTAAATGCACAAACTATATGCATACCCCGGGGTGTCTAAACTTATCTCAAGTCCCCCTATGCAACCCAAAAATCATTAACAACACATACAAAATATAACAGGGAGTAACGTACTCACAAGCCTGCAACTCAGCAAGGCATCAAGGGCAAGGGCAAGCTGACAAATGAAAAGGGTTTAAATAAGGGCCGGAAGTGAATCTTGATTGAAGGAGGGATGAATGGGGAATTAATTACAGCTGTGTTGGCCTGGGCAGGGCTCTGTCACAGGGGTGGAGCCACAGCTGCAGATACCTGTAAAGAAAAGAAAGCACACACCTCCTACATAGTGTGTGTCCAGGCTGCCAGCCGTAACACCTCCCCCCTCAAGAGTCAACCTGTTGACGAAATCGAACCACCAACCTGCCTCAATCAATCAATACACTCCTGTTCAAACTCTCCTAAACCCGAGATAGGGCATCATACATAATTTCTTCTGCGCCAGCTTCCATTTTTGCGCCGATTTCTTCTTCTGCGCCGACTTCCATTTCTGCGCCAACTTCTGTGCGGGCGTGCTTTCATGCGTCCTCTTTTTCGCCTATTTCCACTTCTGCACCATCGTCCTCTTCTGCGCCAGCGTGCTTTACTGCACCTCCTTTTGCGGCGGCCAGTGACGAGACAAGGAAGTGGTCGATCTGGTGGGCGTCCGCGCCAGCCGGTGACAAGGCGTGGCCGGTCTGGCGGGCGTCCGCGCCGGCCGATGAAGAGCCGTGGCCGATCTGGCGGGCGTCCACGCCAGCCAGAAACGAGACGAGGAAGTGGTCGGTCCGGCGGGCGTCCGCGCCGGTTGGTGACAAGGCGTAGCCGCTCTGGAGGCTGTCCGCGCAGGCCGATGATGAGCCGTGAACGATCTGGCGGGCATCCGCGCTGGTCCTTTAAGTCTTGGCCAAGCCCCCTTCCTTTAGGACAGTGTTTCCCAACCACTGTGCCGCGGCACACTGGTGTGCCGTGAGCAATGGTCAGATGTGCCGTGGGAAATTGCAAGAAGTCATACAACGTGATATTGAGAGAGAAAAATTTATATGAATATAAGGAGATTATAAAGGAACTATTACAAGAATCAAATCAAAATATGATGGACGTTAAATTGTAGATTATACTATTATTTGATTCAAGTTGTCAAACAGTAATTTTTTTGCTCTTTCTCTAAGTCGAAACGGAAGTTGTCTGGTTTCTAGGGCATCAACTTTTGCCGACGTAAAGTCTGTGTGAGAACAATTTTTCTTTGCGGAATATTAGGAGATTTAAGTAATATTTAGAGAAAAATCATAAAATGATGCGATCAATAACTTTACTTGGTTATTTGCATCACTCAAACCGGAAGTTGTTCAGGGTCCACAGGCCAAATTTCCGTGACATTAGGTCATTGTGAAAAATTAGATTTTGGACTAATTTTGGATGCGATTTCTGCTGATAAAACTTTGATGAGAATAACTATTATAAATATAGGCGACAAAGATTTTCGGATGGTGGTGTCCCTTGAGATTTTTTTCAATGCAAAAAGTGTGCCTCGGCTCAAAAAAGGTTGGGATACACTGCTTTAGGAGACACTAGAATTTTAGAACGGTCAGGCACCTTACCCTGATTGCTCGGAGGGTCGCCAACTCCCTCGTCCAGGGGTGCCAGAGCTTTGCCGCTCTTGCGGTTGCCGGCCCCATCATCCAGGGGCGCCGGAGCATTGTTACCGTTTCTGGGCGGGCAGGTGTTGTACCCCTGAATTTACGGGGTAGCAATATTTCGCCTTTAAAAGACGGGTGAAATAATCAGACAGGTCCTTTGTTGTATTTCAAACCAACTTTAGTTATATCAAAGCAATTCACACAAAAAATAATATACAATAACACCCGAATATATACATAGTAACATATTAACAACCCGTTATAACCCAAAACAATGTACTTGCTGCATAAACGATTACAACTTATGAGTATTGAAACTTGTTACCTTTTGTTCCGGCCGTCACATACTGCATACTATTATGCTACTGTTATAACGGCGGCCGAAGGTAGCCTGTTGTAAACAATACACCCGAGACTCGCACATTCACGCACACACATGAAAAAGTAAACAACCAGCGGCCGAAGGTAGCTTGCTGTAAAGTGTAAACAATACCCGAGACTCGCACATCTCACACTCAATCGATATTCAAAACAAAGCAACATACCTTTAAAAGACGGGTGAAATAATCAGACAGGTCCTTTGTTGTATTTCAAACCAACTTAGAGAAATGTCTGAATAGCCCGTTTTTATACTATACCCAGGTCTATGACCATTAGGTAATCGCTGCGTGTTTTGCGCGTGCCCATTACGTCATCGCTGCGTGTTTTACGCATGCTTCGCGCGTCATAAGCGGCATGAGACCCTTTTAAACTTAACACCTGCACTCATTTATAACATCATCTACTTCACCCTGTCACACTGGCGCTGGCCAGAACGGTGCTTGGCAGAACGGTGCTAGGAAGAACTGTGCCTGGAAGCCTGGCTGGCACCGGAAGCCTGGTTAGTGGCTTCAACACGGGTGCGACTGGCGGCCCCAGTGGCTACGGGAGTACTTTGCCTTGCCTTGGCACCGGAACTTGGGGTGCTTTCTGCAGGCTGATCTCTGCGGCGGACATTTTCTTCATGCCTTGTGCTATTTTATTTCTTTCTTCTTCCAATGCCTTTTCCTTTTCAAGCCACTCTTGCTCCAATTTTTCCCTTTCTAAATTTTCCTGCTCCAAAATATTTTCTCTTTTAATCAGTTCTTTTTCTTCGCTCGGCTTCCAAGGCCTTTTCTCTTTCTAGTTTTTCTTGCTCTATGGCCTTTTCTTTTTCTTGCCGCTTAAGTTCCAAAACTCTTCTCAAGCCATTCTTGCTCCACACGTGCTTTCTCTACACGCTCTAGCGCCAAAGTTTTTTTCTTCTCAGAGGCTAGAGCCGCAGCAGATCCGGTTCCTGCCCGCAGGCATGGAGAGAGGCAACCATCCTACCTCTCAGGAAGACTGGCAAACCTGCCAGTGACATCTCTTCCTATCGTCCAATCAGCCTGACCTCGTGCGTGGTGAAGACCCTCGAGAGAATCATCCACAACCGAGTGTACTACGAGGCAGAAACCGGAGGTTGTATCTGCAGAGAGCAGGCGGGCTTCCGCAAACTGAGGAGCTGCGAAGACCAGATCCTCCACGTCACGCAGACCATTAGCGACGGCTTCCAACGGAAAAAACCGCTCCGCGGAGTGATGGCCCTGCTGGACTACAGCAAAGCCTACGACCGTGTCTGGAAGGAGGATCTCCTCCTGACGGCGCTGGACGTAGGCATGCCAGCCCAAACTGCCCGGTGGCTAAAGAGCTTCCTCTCCGACCGCCGAGCCAGGGTCCTAATAAACGGGGAGCGGGGAAAGTCCGTTCCACTGCGCCAAGGTCTCCCCCAAGGCTCTGTCCTTGCACCCCTCCTCTTCGTGTTATACATCAACAACCTCCGAAGAGTCATCCCAGCAGGGGTCGACATCGCGCTTTATGCCGACGATGTTGCCCTGCTGGCACAGAGTACACGCAAGGAAGACGCTGAGGCGGCGATCCAGAACGCAGTCGGAGCTGTCTGTGAGTGGAGCTGCAAAAAGAAGATGAAGTTGAACGCCTCGAAGAGTGAGGTCACTTTCTTCTCAACCGACCCAAGGGAGGCTTCCTGGACCCCGTCCGTCAATGTGGGAACAACGAGCCTGCGCTTCAACCCCACCCCCAAATTCCTTGGGGTAAAGCTCGACAGGTGCCTGAGTTTCGGGCCACACGTGAAGGCCGTCACCAAGACAGTGGCTTCCCGAAACCGCATCCTTGCCTCTCTGACCACAAAAGACTGGGGTTGGCAGAAAAACAGCCTACGCTCTGTCCACCTCGCCCTTCAGCGGAGCGTCATGGACTATGCCGCCCCAGCATGGCAACCCTTCCTGTCGCGGTCCCGACTCGACGACCTTGGTCGCGCCCAGAACAGTACCGGCGCATCGTGACGGGCCAACTGAGGACTACACCAGTCGAGGCGCTGCAGCTAGAAGCGGGCGTGTGCTCCTACTCCTCGCGAGTAAACCAACTAGCAGCCATCTCCTTTGAAAAAGCCCTCCGCCTTCCTCCTGATCACCCTCGGCACGAACTTGCTACTAAGACAGTCGTGCACCGTCTCCAGCGTTCCAGCTGGCGCAAGACCGCGTCGGGAATTATGTCCGCCCTCCCCCCCGCCCTGTCCAACCAACGAGAGGTCCTCCCGCCCCCCATCGAGTGCCCATGGGTGAACGACACCGACCTCTGGACGGTCTCTGCAACCCTTGGGAGTGCCACAAAACTCGATCCCCTGCCAGTCCTTCGGGAACGTGCCATCTCCGCCATCCGTGCAGTCGCACCAGAGGTCACCATCTACACCGACGGCTCTGCTACCGATGGAACAAGGGCCGGCGGGGTGGCAATGATCGTCACCACTGGAGATCCGGCAGACCCAATCACCACGCACTCAAAGCCGATGCGTGGGGCCCCTTTCACGTCCTCCTTCGAGGAAGAGAAGGCGGCCATGACGATGGCCCTGCAATGGCTAACTGACACGGACATAGCTGGTGACGTCGCAGTGTGCTCGGACAGTCAATCACTACTGACTGCCATCGCCAGCCACTCGGCCGACACCGGCGAAATCCGTCGTCTGCTGAACCAGCGCAGGGCTCGGACAGCCCTCCTGTGGACCCCAGGTCACTGCGGGTTGCCTGGGAACGAGATGGCAGACGCCCTAGCGAAGGAAGCCGCCTCCTCCAAGGTCGACGAGCCACGACCAATCTCATTCGCCCCAGCCAAGGCAGCCATCAGACGACTAATTCGCGACAATCCACCTAGACCGGATCATCGCGCAGCGGTCGTCTACCCAAAATATAACTGGCGCCTAGACTGTGCGCGCGTGAAGAACCGGAGCGACGCGGTTCTCATCGCCCGCCTCCCCTCGGGCCACCACCCAAGCCTGAGAGCTTACCGTCACCTTCTCAACCCCACCCTCGACCCAACCTGCCCCCTCTGCCGGGAAGAGACGCAAGACCTTGAACATTGGCTCCAGCGTTGCCCCGGCCTTTCTTCCCTCCGCCTCCAGATCTTCGCTGTCGCCTCACCCCCCCTGGACGTGCTGGTGACTGAGCCGTCGAAGGTGCTAGCGCTAGCCAGGCGTACCCTATGTTAGGGCCACCTGGGCGCTGCCTCTACAACAACAACAACAACAGCAGCAGACTCCGAGGTGAAGTTACTAGCCCTATCAAACAACTCCGGTGGAAACACGGTGTCTAATAAATCTCCTTGTTTTTTTCGAGCCTGCGCTCGAGTTATGGCACATACGGGGAATACATCCGGAAAACTATTGGAAAAAGCATCGGGATATGACATGACAGGCTGCTTTAGCACCTCCACCACAGGCACTACTCTGTCTCTCCCACTGATAATGTCGTTCCCCAAAATAATATCCACCCCTGCCACTGGCAAACTTGAGGTTACTCCTACTTTGTATGTATCTGATTAACGCACACTTTAAGTGGACCTGATATAACAGGGCTGATATATAACCGCAACCTACTCCCGTTACCAACACATTGGTTTCAGACTCACTAGAAAAAGGCAGGATACCAGACAACATCAGAGACTGGTTCGAGCCGGTGTCTCGTAATATATGAACCGAGCAAACTTGTTGTAAATCCGAGGGGGGAGAGACACACCCACTATACAAATAGGGCGTGTACCCCTTATCGACTACGTCCTTCGAGTCACATGATGATTTAACATCAGAAACTGTAGACGGCCAATTCAGTGTCTGAACAATTCCGCTCTCTTTCACATCCAAATCTTTCACCTGGTCCCTTTCCTGATGGTTTTTCCAAGAAAAACAATTCATTCTAAGATGCCCAATTCGATGGCAAAAACTACATCTACGCGTCTCGCGCTCCATGACAGAGTTTTGACGCCACAAGGGTGTTACTGTCTTACCAGGAATTTCATCCTGGTTACCCGGATTTGAGCTTGGGAAGCCCCGGTTTTCAGATCGAGTAGACCTAAACGAGCTTTTATGAGTCAGCAAGTAGTTATCTGCCAGAACTGTGGCTTGTGACATAGTTTCAAACTCGCGCTCTATAGTGGGTCACTATTCGTTCAGGCAAACAACTTCAATTCCTCAACTAGTAGTAACTCAGTAAGTGTTTCAAAAGTGGAAGCTTTGCTTACTTCACACCAACGTTTAAAGAATACTTCTTTTTCACGGCCAAACTCAGCCACGACCTGTCCAGGCTTTAATTTGTGGTTTCTGAACCTTTGGCAGGACGCCTCAGGCACCAGTTCATAAACGCGCAACACTACTGCTTTTACCTTATCATACACCAGCCCGTCTTCTATCGACAGCGTACTCAAAGCTTCGAGGCCTTTCCCTGACAGTTTACTTTGTAAGACTAGAGCCCAGCCCTTTTTCTGGCCATTTATGGGACAGTGCTATCCGTTCAAACGCACTCAACCACGCCTTGACGTCCGTCTCACAGAACGGCGGTACAAGCGGAAGGGTTTCACTAACCTTAAACCCCCTACTTTCTACCCTATTTGAAATCTTTGAGAGTTCAACTTCCAGCCTTTTTATTTCAATCTCCTTCTCTATTTCTTTGAGGGCTAGCTGATGAGCATACTCCCTATCCTTAGCCTCATATTGCATACGTAACTTCTCTAGAGCAACATGGGGATCTTCCCCAACAGGCACAGTACCTTCTCCATCTAGTTTTCCTTTTAAACCAGCCCTGGGATTTTTAACTCGAGCCTCTACATTCAAGGTGACACCATCCCTGCCGACCTCATCTTTCTCCCTCCTGCCTGATTCCTCAGAATCGACCAGAGACTGAGAGGAAACATCCGCAGATGCTCCTCCTGTGGCTCCTAAGTACTGCGCTGCTATCAATATCTGGATAACCTCCTGCTTCAAATCTGCTAGCCTGGTAGCCATGAACAGCGTGAACCCTAGATGAGCAGCGAGATCTACCAGATCTTGCTTCTTACACTGGTCAAGCTGATCTACAGTGTTAAATTGAAAAAGGAACTGCTCTGCATCAAAGTCCATCCTGCTAGTTACAGCACTACACTACACTGAATGATAGCTATTAAATGTGCCTACCTGTTACTACTACAGCACTGCTTGCCTAGCCTTCACCGGCCTACTGCACATGCAGTCCGCACCACCAATGACCAAACTGCTGCTGTGATAACAGATCTTAATGATATCCCGGACGAGCCCCCACTTGTTACGACTCCGCCTGGGGTATGATATACCAGGGAGTCGCAACTATCACAGCAGACAGGTTCGGTCAAAGATGAGTTCGGACAAACACTGCAAGTAGTCTTAGTTATATTTTATTTACAATAAAGTCATTAAAACAGACTACGGGATAACATAGGGGAAGCACGAGATATTAAAGTGGCACCCTCAAATAAACACAGTAAAATCCCCTCCCAGACAGGTGTCCAAATGAACACCCACAAAATACAGGAAATAAGACCGAAGGATGCCACTGTTAAACTGATGTAAAATAATCTAGACAGGGGAATAACTGTGTATAAATGCACAAACTATATGTATACCCCGGGGTGTCTAAACTTATCTCAAGTCCCCCTATGCAACCCAAAAACCATTAACAACACATACAAAATATAACAGGGAGTAACGTACTCACAAGCCTACAACTCAGCAAGGCATCAAGGCATCAAGGGCAAGCTGACAAATGAAAAGGGTTTAAATAAGGGCCGGAAGTGAATCTTGATTGAAGGAGGGATGATTGGGGAATTAATTACAGCTGAGTTGGCCTGGGCAGGGCTCTTTCACAGGGGTGGAGCCATAGCTGCTGATACCTGTAAAGAAAAGAAAGCACACACCTCCTACATAGTGTGTGTCCAGGCTGCCAGCCGTAACACACGATACAAGGAAACAATTGCAAGGCCAGCTAGTTAGCTATCTTACAATTCGTGGTTCGAACAAACAACTGCAAGGCCAGCTAGTTGGCTCATCCTACATTCCACTGTCCTAACAAACAATTGTAAAACCAGTTTGGCCACATTGGCTCAACATGAACAAACAATTATTAAGCCAGTTGGCAGGTCTACCCCAATATTCATGACCTTAGACAAATAAATAATAATGTAGAAAGACCTGTCAAGGCTGTACCTAATTCGTTCACAATTTTGTCAGTCCTTGTTGGGGCTACTGGCCAACACTTAAACAAACTCGGACACAAGGAGCACACTGAGATAGAAAGAATGAGATTTTAACCGCGTCTGCAGAGAACGATCCACACTTGAATATCTTCAAGCTCCTTACCTATCTTTTCTTGCTTTTATCCGCCTAAGTAGTCATTTATACTCTTGTTTTGCGTAGCAAACGTCGGGATTTACGAGCGTGTCACAAGTGCTTTCGGTTTATATTCCTCCATATGAAGATTACTTGCAAATTTTATAGTTATTATTTTACATACTTTTCATATCGAGCTCTTTCATTCTCTTGGCACATTACAACAATATTTTTTTCTATATTTTTAACACTACTTTCAAAGTCACTGGACGGGGGCTCTCCTCCCTCCTCTGGAAGACTGGGGAGACAACAAAGTTAAAGCCGCAGGAACTGTCTACCGTACAGGCTCTTCACACCAATCTCCCGCCCAAAATCAGCTTCAACTGCGTTTTTATTAAAGGTAGAACATGTCACATTGAAGGAGGCGTTGATACAAAGAAGACGTAGTCCACATTTTAACCAATAGTTGTCAATAAAATTATATTCTAGTAACTTTAAAATACATAAGAGTGCCAAAGGGTGCAAGATTAAATATAAGAATTAAATTCATATTTCACATTTGCCCCCTGAATTAACTAAAATAATTTTCTTTAAATATCAATTTGTTTCCCTCCTTTTCAGGTTTTAGAATACAAATATCATCATCAGTTACTCCTCACAGGGTATGGAAAATAACAAAGTCACTTGTCAAAGCAGAGGGTAAAACTAAAGTTTACTCAAGGGTACTCGAGAATAATTCCTCTACCTCTCAACGAGCGAACACAATTTTTAAGTTAAGACTGTTATGATCGCGCCGCGTAGAGCGACGCGATCGGAGGGAAAGTTGAACCCAGAAGCAGAGTCGCCAAGGTAAATGGAAAGGGGAGGCAGATCTGTTGCTCTTGAAGGTTGATTTAATAAACGTGGTAACATAACATAACTTAGCTTGATCTCTCTTGACAAACGAAATGAACATGCGGCGTGGCGTCAATGGAAACGGCAATGACTACGAGGAAAAACAGGAACGAAACCAGAACGATCCGACGGCGTCCACAGAAAATCATAATGCTTAAATACCAAAAATAATCTAATCACGTAATTAGTGACAGCTGATAATTATCGTGACGTCATGCCAGGAAAGGCAATCCAGCCACTCCTGACAGTACATCCCCTCTAAGGGACGGATTCTAGACGTCCCAAGGTCAATTACGACATGAGAAACGGGAACAAGCAGGGAGGGTGGGTGGTTTGATCTAGAATTGTCCGGTGGTCTTCCACACCAACCCAAGAACAGACGGAGAGGTCGCTCCGGCGGGCGTCCGCGCCAGCCTGAAACAACACGAGGCAGTAGTCGGTCCGGCGGGCGTCCGTGCCGGCCAGAAACGAGACGAGTCAGTGGCAGGTCTGGCGGGCGTCCGTGCCGGTCAGAAACAAGACGGGGCAGAGGCAAGTCTGGCGGGCGTCCGTGTCGGCCAGAAACAAGACGAGGCTGTGGTCGATCCGGTGGGCGTCCGCGCCGGCCAGAAACGAGACGAGTCAGTGGCAGGTCTGGCGGGCATCCGCGCCGGCCAGAAACGAGACGAGGCTGAGGTCGATCCGGCGGGCGTCCGCGCCGGCCAGAAACGAGACGAGGCTGTGGTCGATCCGGCGGGCGTCCGCGCCGGCCAGAAACGAGACGAGGCAGTGGTCGGTCCGGCGGGCGTCCGCGCCGGCCAGAAACGAGACGAGGCAGTGGTCGGTCCGGCGGGCGTCCGCGCCGGCCAGAAACGAGACGAGGCAGTGGTCGGTCCGGCGGGCGTCCGCGCCGGCCAGAAACGAGACGAGGCAGTGGTCGGTCCGGCGGGCGTCCGCGCCGGCCAGAAACGAGACGAGGCAGTGGTCGGTCCGGCGGGCGTCCGCGTCGGCCAGAAACGAGACGAGGCTGAGGCTGAGGTCGATCCGGCGGGCGTCCGCGCCGGCCAGAAACGAGACGAGGCTGTGGTCGATCCGGCGGGCGTCCGCGCCGGCCAGAAACGAGACGAGGCCGTGGTCGGTCCGGCGGCCGTCCGCGCCGGCCAGAAACGAGACGAGGCTGTGGTTTACCCGGCGGGCGTCCGCGCCGGTCAAGAACGTGACGAGGCTGTGGTCGATCCGGCAGGCGTCCGCGCAGGCCGGATACGAGACGAGGCAAGGGCAGGTCTGGCAGGCCTCCGTGCCAGCCAGAAACGAGACGAGGCAGTGGTCGGTCCGGCAGGTGTCCGCGCCGGCCAGAAACGAGACGAGGCAGTGGTCGGTCCGGCGGGCGTCCGCGCCGGCCAGAAAGGAGACGAGGCAGTGGTCGGTCCGGCGGGCGTCCGCGCCGGCCAGAAACGAGACGAGGCAGTGGTCGGTCCGGCGGGCGTCCGCGTCGGCCAGAAACGAGACGAGGCTGAGGTCGATCCGGCGGGCGTCCGCGCCGGCCAGAAACGAGACGAGGCTGTGGTCGATCCGGCGGGCGTCCGCGCCGGCCAGAAACGAGACGAGGCCGTGGTCGGTCCGGCGGCCGTCCGCGCCGGCCAGAAACGAGACGAGGCTGTGGTTTACCCGGCGGGCGTCCGCGCCGGTCAAGAACGTGACGAGGCTGTGGTCGATCCGGCGGGCGTCCGCGCAGGCCGGATACGAGACGAGGCAAGGGCAGGTCTGGCAGGCCTCCGTGCCAGCCAGAAACGAGACGAGGCAGTGGTCGGTCCGGCAGGCGTCCGCGCCGGCCAGAAACGAGACGAGGCAGTGGTCGGTCCGGCGGGCGTCCGCGCCGGCCAGAAACGAGACGAGGCAGTGGTCGGTCCGGCGGGCGTCCGCGCCGGCCAGAAACGAGACGAGGCAGTGGTCGGTCCGGCGGGCGTCCGCGTCGGCCAGAAACGAGACGAGGCTGAGGTCGATCCGGCGGGCGTCCGCGCCGGCCAGAAACGAGACGAGGCTGTGGTCGATCCGGCGGGCGTCCGCGCCGGCCAGAAACGAGACGAGGCCGTGGTCGGTCCGGCGGCCGTCCGCGCCGGCCAGAAACGAGACGAGGCTGTGGTTTACCCGGCGGGCGTCCGCGCCGGTCAAGAACGTGACGAGGCTGTGGTCGATCCGGCGGGCGTCCGCGCAGGCCGGATACGAGACGAGGCAAGGGCAGGTCTGGCAGGCCTCCGTGCCAGCCAGAAACGAGACGAGGCAGTGGTCGGTCCGGCAGGCATCCCAGCTGGTCCCTTAAGTCTTTGCCAAACTGCCTGCCTTCAGGAGATATTAGAAGTTTAGTACGGTCGGGCACCTTACCCTGTTTGCTCGGGGGGTGGACAACCCTCTTCTCCCAGGAAACCGGAGCATTGCTTCTCTGGACGTCGCCGGCCCCGTCCTCCAGGGGCACCGGCGAATTGCCACTCTCGACATCGCCGGCTTCTTCATCCAGGGACTCCGGCGAATTACCACTCTTGACGTCGCCAGCCCCTTCATCCAGGGACTCCGGCGAATTACCGCTCTTGACGTCGCCAGTCCCTTCTTCCAGGGACTCCGGCGAATTACCACTCTTGACGTCGCCAGTCCCTTCTTCCAGGGACTCCGGCGAATTACCACTCTTGACGTCGCCAGCCCCTTCTTCCAGGGACTCCGGCGAATTACCACTCTTGACGTCGCCAGCCCCTTCTTCCAGGGACTCCGGCGAATTGCCACTCTTGACGTCGCCAGTCCCTTCCTCCAGGGACTCCGGCGAATTACCACTCTTGACGTCGCCAGCCCCTTCTTCCAGGGACTCCGGCGAATTACCACTCTTGACGTCGCCAGCCCCTTCTTCCAGGGACTCCGGCGAATTTTCACTCTTGACGTCGCCAGCCCCTTCTTCCAGGGACTCAAGCGAATTACCACTCTTGACGTCGCCAGCCCCCTCTTCCAGGGACTCCGGCGAATTTTCACTCTTGACGTCGCCAGCCCCTTCTTCCAGGGACTCAAGCGAATTACCTCTCTCGATGTCGCCAGCCCCTTCATCCAGGGACTCCGGCGAATTGCCACTCTCGACGTCACCGGCTTCTTCCTCCAGGGGCACCGGCGAATTGGCACTCTCGACGTCGCCAGCCCCTTCTTCCAGGGACTCCGGCGAAATACCGCTCTCGACGTCGCCGGCCGCATCCTCTGCGAGCGCCGGAGCATCGTCGCCACTTCTGGGCGGGCAGGCGCTGGACGGGCAGGCGCTTGGGAGAGCGGTGCTTGGGAGAGCGGTGCTTGGGAGAGCGGTGATTGGGAGAGCGGTGCTTAGGAGAGCGGTGCTTGGGAGAGCGGTGCTTGGGAGAGCGGTGCTTGGGAGAGCGGTGTTTGGGAGAGCGGTGCTTGGGAGAGCGGTGCTTGGGAGAGCGGTGCTAGAATGGCCGTCCGTCACCAGAGACCTGATCCGTGGCTTCGGTACGGGTGCGACCGGCGACCCCAAAGGCAACGGGAGTAATTTGCGTGGCCTTGGCACAGGAGCTTGGGGCACTTGAAACGGCGCGCTGGGCCGAGTAACTTCGGCCACTTGGACAGGCGTGCTGGGCCGAGTAACTTCGGCCACTTGGACAGGCGTGGTCGGCCGAGTAACTTCGGCCACTTGGACAGGCGTGGTCGGCCGAGTGACTTCGGCCACTTGGACAGGCGTGGTTGGCCGAGTGACTTCGGCCACTTGGACACTTGGACAGGCGTGGTCGGCCGAGTGACTTCGGCCACTTGGACAGGCGTGGTCGGCCGAGTGACTTCGGCCACTTGGACAGGCGTGGTCGGCCGAGTGACTTTGGCCACTTGGACAGGCGTGGTCGGCCGAGTGACTTCGGCCACTTGGACAGGCGTGGTCGGCCGAGTGACTTCGGCCACTTGGACAGGCGTGGTCGGCCGAGTGACTTCGGCCACTTGGACAGGCGTGGTCGGCCGAGTGACTTCGGCCACTTGGAACGGGGAGGGCTGCATAGTCCTTAGGAGCTGCTGGTACAGCGTGGTCGGCCGAGTAACTTCGGGCACTTGGAAAGGCGTGGTCGGCCGAGTAACTTCGGGCACTTGGAAAGGCGTGGTCGGCCGAGTGACTTCGGCCACTTGGACAGGCGTGGTCGGCCGAGTGACTTCGGGCACTTGGAAAAGCGTGGTGGTGGTCGGAAAAGGAGCTTGGAGGGACGTGGTCGGAAAAGGAGCTTGGAGGGACGTGGTCGGAAAGGGAGCTTGGAGGGACGTGGTCGGAAAGGGAGCTTGGAGGGACGTGGTCGGAAAGGGAGCTTGGAGGGACGTGGTCGGAAAGGGAGCTTGGAGGGACGTGGTCGGAAAGGGAGCTTGGAGAGACGTGGTCGGAAAGGGAGCTTGGAGAGACGTGGTCGGAAAGGGAGCTTGGACGGACGTGGTCGGAAAAGGAGCTTGGACGGACGTGGTCGGAAAAGGAGCTTGGACGGACGTGGTCGGAAAAGGACTTTGGACGGACGTGGTCGGGCGCGTAACTTGGACAGTGGTTAGTGTGTCCAGGCATTGCTTTCGCTTCGCTCTACGGCGTGGCGCTCGGCGCCTCCTCTGGGAGGATTGCACAGCACCCCCGCCATCACGTCGTGCTCCATAATAGGTGGTTAGCCCACTCTGTAATTGCTGGTCGGGGTATTTGGAGTAGGAATTATCGGGGGAATAATCGGGATAATCCTCCTCCAGTGGAAGGTCTCGGGGTCCGAATTGGTCGAAGAATTCATCATCGGATTCCGAAACGCCAGCGAAAAAATCAATTTCCTCAACGATGTCCTCCTCACCAGAATCTTCAGGCTCCCTCCATGGTGAATCAATTCCTCTGGGCATAGGCATAAGATAACTTGGGCGGTCTCTGGTGGTTGTACGCACCTGGGCATCATGATGAAACGGTAAAGGCCTCCCAGGGCGACGTGCACCACGGTGTGTTCATTACAAAACTCCTTAACGATTCTGAGGGGTTTCTTATACACTCCAAGCAGTCGGGTGTCTTCGAGGTGGATTGTCGGCGTCGCCGAGCGCGTCGGCGCGAGCGTGGGTGGCGCTCCGCTGGGTCCATGCTGGTCGGATCGTGCTGTTATGATCGCGCCGCGTAGAGCGACGTGATCGGAGGGAAAGTTGAACCCAGAAGCAGAGTCGCCAAGGTAAATGGAAAGGGGAGGCAGATCTGTTGCTCTTGAAGGTTGATTTAATAAACGTGGTAACATAACATAACTTAGCTTGATCTCTCTTGACAAACGAAATGAACATGCGGCGTGGCGTCAATGGAAACGGCAATGACTACGAGGAAAAACAGGAACGAAACCAGAACGATCCGACGGCGTCCACAGAAAACCATAATGCTTAAATACCAAAAATAATCTAATCACGTAATTAGTGACAGCTGATAATTATCGTGACGTCATGCCAGGAAAGGCAATCCAGCCACTCCTGACAAAGACAAGTAAACATTTATCCAGAGGACTCGACATCCTGGGATTTGTCACACTTTGGAGGAGTGCAAGAATCTCCAGCATGGTTTGTCATGCGGTCATACTGGATGTCACTTTAAGCTACTAGCGTGTGCTGGATAGTGTTTTGAATCATTGCTTTCATAAAAGGGATTCCACACAGAAAAAATACGGAATGGTAGTAAAACCGCAAGGAGGGGTTGCAAATTTAATCAGAATAGCGAACCATGATTCGGTTGTTGACTACGATCATAGCAATACACCTACGGCTGAGTGATCCTGGGCGATGGTGTTGGCTAGGGCTTTCATTTCAGCTATGGCACGAGTTATGTTACCTTCGTCACCAGTTACATCTGGGATGAAGGTGCAACAGTGTTCTCCAACTATGGCACACAAATCTCCATCCTTGGCTCTTATCAAATCCAGGACCATCTGGTCCTGCAACTAAGAAATATCTGAATCTTATTATATACCATCAAAACTTATTAAATAATTCCAAATTGTCTGAAGATTGGATCTAGGGCGCAGTTGGATGTTCCAACAGGACAATGACCCCAAACACATCAAAAGTGGTGATGGAATGGTTAAATCGGGCTAGAATTGAGGTTTTCGAATGGCCTTCCCAAAGTCTTGACTTACTTAGAGATAGATAGAGAGTGACAGAGATAGAGACAGAGAGTGAGATAGAGACAGAGAGTGAGAAAGAGAGAGAGTGAGAGAGAGTGGCAAAGAGTGAGAGAGAATGGAAGAGAGTGAGAAAGAGAGAAAGAGAGAGTGGGTGAGAGAGTGGGAGAGAGTGAGAAAGAGAAAGAGAGTGAGAGAGAGTGGGAGAGAGTGAGAGAGAGTGGCAGACAGTGAGAGCGAGTGAGATAGAGTGGAAGAGAGAGTGAGTGAGAGAGTGGGAGAGAGTGAGAAAGAGAGTGAGAGAGAGTGAGAGAGAGTGAGAGAGAGTGGGAGAGAGTGAAAGAGAGTGAGAGAGAGTAATACAGTGAAAGAGATTGAGAAAGAGTGAGAGAGAGTAATACAGTGAAAGAGATTGAGAAAGAGTGAGAGAGAGAGTGAGAGAGAGAGTGAGAGAGAGTGGAAGAGAGTGAGAGAGAGAGAGTGAAAGAGAGTGGGAGAGAGAATGTGGGAGAGAGAGTGTGAGTGAGTGGGGGGGGGGAGTGAGAGAAAATGTGTGAGAGTGTGAGAGAGTGGGAGAGAGTGAGAGAGAGTGAGAGAGTGAGAAAGAGAGAGAGTGAAAGAGAGTGGGAGAATGTGAGAGAGAGAATGTGAGAGAGAGAGAATGTGAGAAAGAGAGTGAGAGAGAATGTGAGAGAGTGGGAGAGTGTGTGAGAGAGAGAGTGAGGGAGAGTGAGAAAGAGAGGGAGTGAGAGTGAGTGAGAGAGAGAGTGAGTGAGAGTGAGAGAGAGAGAGTGAGAGAGTGAGAGAGAGTGAGGGAGAGAGAGTAAGAGAGAGTGAGTGAGAGAGTGAGTGAGTGAGAGAGAGAGTGAGGGAGAGAGTGAAGGGAGAGAGTGAGTGAGAGTGAGTGAGTGAGGGTGAGAGAGTGAGAGAGAGTGAGAGAGAGAGAGTGAGAGAGAGTGAGGGAGAGAGAGTGAGGGAGAGAGAGTAAGAGAGAGTGAGTGAGAGAGTGAGTGAGAGAGAGAGAGAGTGAGGGAGAGAGTGAGTGAGTGAGTGAGAGAGTGAGAGAGAGAGTGGGAGAGTGAGTGAGAGAGTGAGAGAGTGAGTGAGAGAGAGTGAGTGAGAGAGAGTGAGAGAGAGAGAGTGAGAGAGTGAGTGAGAGTGAGATAGAGTGAGTGGGAGTGAGATAGAGTGAGTGAGAGTGAGTGAGTAAGAGTGAGTGAGAGTGAGTGAGTGAGTGAGAGTGAGATAGAGTGAGTGGGAGTGAGATAGAGTGAGTGAGAGTGAGTGAGTGAGTGAGTGAGTAAGAGTGAGTGAGAGTGAGTGAGTGAGTGAGAGTGAGTGAGAGTGAGTGAGAGTGAGTGAGTGAGAGTTAGTGAGTGAGTGAGTGAGTGAGTGAGTGAGTGAGTGAGTGAGTGAGTGAGTGAGTGAGTGAGTGAGTGAGTGAGTGAGTGAGTGAGTGAGTGAGTGAGTGAGTGAGTGAGTGAGTGAGTGAGTGAGTGCGAGTGAGTGAGTGCGAGTGAGTGAGTGAGTGAGTGAGTGAGTGAGTGAGTGAGTGAGTGAGTGAGTGAGTGAGTGAGTGAGTGAGTGGGTGAGTGAGTGAGTGAGTGAGTTAGTGAGAGTGAGTGAGAGTGAGTGAGAGTGAGTGAGAGTGAGTGAGAGTGAGAGTGAGTGAGAGTGAGTGAGAGTGAGTGAGAGTGAGTGAGAGTGAGTGAGAGTGAGTGAGTGAGTGAGTGAGTGAGTGAGTGAGTGAGTGAGTGAGTGAGTGAGAGTGAGTGAGTGAGAGTGAGAGTGAGTGAGAGTGAGTGAGAGTGAGTGAGAGTGAGTGAGAGTGAGTGAGAGTGAGTGAGAGTGAGTGAGAGTGAGTGAGAGTGAGTGAGAGTGAGTGAGAGTGAGTGAGAGTGAGTGAGAGTGAGTGAGAGTGAGTGAGAGTGAGTGAGTGAGTGAGTGAGAGTGAGTGAGTGAGAGTGAGTGAGAGTGAAAGAGAGTGAAAGAGAGTGAAAGAGAGTGAAAGAGGGTGAAAGAGAGTGAAAGAGAGTGAAAGAGAGTGAACGAGAGTGAAAGAGAGAGAGTGACAGAGAGTGAGTGAGAGTGAGTGAGTGAGAGTTAGTGAGTGAGTGAGTGAGTGAGTGAGTGAGTGAGTGAGTGAGTGAGTGAGTGAGTGAGTGAGTGAGTGAGTGAGTGAGTGCGAGTGAGTGAGTGAGTGAGTGAGTGAGTGAGTGAGTGAGTGAGTGAGTGAGTGAGTGAGTGAGTTAGTGAGAGTGAGTGAGAGTGAGTGAGAGTGAGTGAGAGTGAGTGAGAGTGAGTGAGTGAGTGAGTGAGTGAGTGAGTGAGTGAGTGAGTGAGTGAGAGTGAGTGAGTGAGTGAGAGTGAGTGAAAGTGAGTGAGTGAGTGAGTGAGAGTGAGTGAGTGAGAGTGAGTGAGAGTGAAAGAGAGTGAAAGAGAGTGAAAGAGAGTGAAAGAGGGTGAAAGAGAGTGAAAGAGAGTGAAAGAGAGTGAAAGAGAGTGAACGAGAGTGAAAGAGAGAGTGACAGAGAGTGAGAGAGACAGAGTGAGAGAGTGAGAGAGAGTGATAGAGAGTGAGTGAGTGAGAGAGTGAGAGAGAGTGAGAGAGAGTGAGAGAGAGTGAGAGAGTGAGTGAGAGAGAGTGAGAGAGAGAGTGAGAGAGAGAGTGAGAGAGAGAGAGAGAGAGAGAGAGAGAGAGAGAGAGAGAGAGAGAGAGAGAGAGAGAGAGTGAGAGTGTGAGAGAGAGAGAGTGAGAGAGAGAGAGTGAGAGAGAGAGAGAGAGTGAGAGTGAGAGAGAGAGGGGGAGAGAGAGAGATACACCACTCATCTATTATAAACAACCTTTTATTATAATTAGCAGTTTAATATAGCAATTGATAATTTGGATGGCACTAAAAACTGAGAAAATGGAATAAGGCTATTTGATTATAAATCAGAAACAGCTGTTTCAAATGTTGTGATAAAAGTTATCTAGGTTATTGGGCCAATTACCTCTACTGCTTTTCAGAAAACTACTGTGACCCTTGTGGTGGTATGTTTGTGAGTGTGGTTGGTCGTTTGCCTCTGTGTGTTCACCTGTATTCAGCGGGATTGGCTCTGTCAACTCCTGCAACCCTTAAGAGGTTGTGCGGTACGGAAGATGACTGAATATTACTACATAAATTCGGATCTTTGAAGAGTGGTCAACACAACCTTACAACTCATTTGAAACTTGATTACGTTTGTCACACTCATGTGGCCCAGTATTAGAAACATACTCGTTCACATATCCAAATCTGCTCCAGAAAAAAAGTGCTCTCCAAACATGAGACGTGGGCCAATTTTAGGAACCACATTGCATGGCAGCAGGCGGGTGAGTTATGACCCTGAACTCTTTGGAATCTCCAGTCCAAAATTCCCTGACCTCTGCTTGACTTATTCTTGACACAAGACTTAATGTAATGACAGCACCAGCTAAGAAGTTACGGTAAGTTGTGCAGTGCTTACTCAGTACTGCCCGCTGATAACCACAGAATGATTTAATCATCAAATGACTTGTGTCATCTTGACCGATAAAGCAGTACGTGAAAAGAAACTGGATCCAAACATACTTGTTCCTCTACACTGGCACGTTCAACTGGATATTTATCTAAGTAGAACAAGGACTCATACATTTCAATGGAAATTCCACACGGAGATATTATCGGCTCATCACCCAATTTTGAGTACAAAGGCGCTCACCAAGCATTTCTGGATCGCTGGAAAGAGACAGACGACACAATGGGACGCCACAGCATGTCCTTTCACTTGCACCATACAGTGGGCAGCGACTTCTTTGCCAGCTATCTCTACCTGTTGGAGAAAATTCCTCTTGGTAAGATGGCCCACACAGTGCTCTAACCATTGAGTAATGGAATACTAACCCAATTAAGTTAGTGTTTTCAACTGAAATCTAGCTTCAATCATTCAATAGGTTTCAAAATCGCAAATGAGTGCCTTTACATACAACATTTCCAGCTTACAAACCCTGGTTAAAGCAATGTTGTTCTTTATTTCAATTGTCAATTTCACACTTTTTAAGATTGTTCTTGCCAATCGTTACATTTGGTTGGTTGGTTGGATCTTTATTTCACCCCGTATTCAGAAAATTTCTCGGTTGCAATAGCAGGACAAACACACGACACACAAGGCATTGTAGACCTAGGTAAAAAGAAAGTCCACAATAGGGAGACCTTCTGCAGACTGAGACTGAGGTTACCGCACTGTCCCTCAGTAGTCTGGAGGTTTCAAAGATGTTCTTCCTTGCCTAGATGCTCCCAAGCTATTCAATGACCTAATGAGCAGCAACAAAGAGGATGGTGAGGGACTTCCAAGCACACAGGCAGCCCAGCAAGCACCAGCTCCTCCATCTGACCTGGAGAGATCTCATGCTCCCATAACAATGGTGGAATGCTTGGTCTGGAGCGTTGCCTCTTCTCCCAGCACTATTGTCCACTGCTTACAGCTGAGGCACGGCGGAACGGCTCCAAAGACGTCTAGGACTGGCACAAAGAAACCAAGCCACGCGACGGGTGGGGCCGAGTCGCAAAGGCCGCAGAACAACAAAGCAAAGAGCGCAAAGTAAAGTATATGGAAAATCATTAAGAAATACCAAAATGCAATAAACAAATACAGAAAAGTAGCAAAAACATAACGAGCAAAAGCGGCCGGCTGCCACTTGAGCGGCGCCATCTTGGTTGCAGTAGGTAGTAAAAACGGATACAGACGCAAGAAAAAGATGTTGTAGAGTTGGATAAAACTGGAACCACACACAGGCAGTCTTCCACGCGATGGGGTACTTCTTCTGCAGACTGTGACCAAGGTTGAAAATATGCAGTCACTATCTTCTCTCAATTTGTATGCCTTTAAAGCTATAGAAAGTAAACTCATCTAGTTGACATTAATTGTTTAATTCTTTTCCAATCCATAAACATACTAATAGTCATCAATATGACGCAAGACAAAGCATATTCCACCCGGCCAGGACACAACAGGGAATGTCTTCCGTGCTCTGAAAATACTCCATTTCTCCCAAGGCCAAGGGAAATTATACCTATTCTAAAATCAATTAAATTATCCGAATCAGCCGGCTACTATTTACCTAATTGTTTGAATGAATCCCATTCCTGCCTTGTGGTTTAATGTCTGATATCATTAAAACCCAAATACTTCTTAATAATTTAGGATCACTGGCTGAATTCCTCCTGCAACCGAGTTGTTTCACCCCCACCAGGAGCCTTTTCTTTGCATAACACTTCATTGCACCTCTATGCTTTGGATCCATTGTTGTTCACTTTGTATTATGCATTGACTAACGGGGGAAAAACATGGGAAAATGCAACGCTCCACCCAGTGCTCGTATATATCTGTTATACACGAAAGAGATGCGTCGAAAAAAAGACGTTACAATGATAAACAGCCTCTCATGTCTTGGCCACCTGGCTTTCTCGTATCTCAATTTTTTTCTTGTATCTAGAGATAATTACTGTTCAAAATTTTAATTGTATCTCGAAATGCTTGTATGTCGAGGTACCACTGTATCTTGTTCTGTTCCCAATTTTGGAGCCAAATTAACCAGTCATTCACCAATCAAATTTTAATTACTGATTTCGGTAACTTGAAAGATTTTCTCGACTAGAATCCAAAAACAGCAACCACAGAACCCTGCAATTCCTCCAGACTATGTTCAACGGAAGCGTGCTCTTAGCTGCTAACTGTGATATTTACACTTCTCACACAGTTTTGCTTTATGTATAAATGCTTCCCCAGTGGGGTATCATGTTTAAACTCACCTTTTAGCTGTGAGGATTGCATTTTAGAGAAGAGACACGGGGTCCCCATGCTTGTTTAGAACCAAAAGACAATTGATGAGAACTTAAAATTTAATTTCAGTTACACACATAACAGAGCAAATGTTTATTCAATTATGTACAGGTGTGCTACAGAAGTTCAGCACTTCACATCAATCATGAAAAATGTACAGATATGATATAAGAAGCAATTCAACAGTTCAATTCAATCAAACCAAAGCATCAGTAGGATACCAAAACAGCCCTAGCAGCTGTCGCTGGTTCAGCCATTCGGCCAATGCGATTAGCACACAGTTGCTCATTCTCATCAGCCCGAGCAGCTGCCATTACCTTGGCGGCTGTTCGCCGGCCACTTCTACACTGAGCGTAGGTCTGACAAGCCCCAGTAGCTGAATTAGCTGAAGACCTTTTCTTACATCTTGCTATACGAACCTCCCTATTTTCTGCGGGCCCCACAGCTGATATTGCCCTTGCTAAGTCCACACTCAGTAATAGGAATCTGAGCATGGTCGAACATGTAACCATGATATAGATGCAGAATAATGAGCTCCCGCCGAGGATGAAGCCTAACCACCACTTTAGAATGCAGAAAATTGTGCAGAATCTTGAGCTCCTGCCAAATTTGAAGCCTCGCCACCACTTTGGAATGCACAAGATTGTGCTCCCATCTTGTTGCGCTTCAATTGTTTAAGCCTTTCCCAACTCGATATGAAATGAGAACTCTTCTTTTGGCATAATTGGTGAAAATGATGGTGCAAGCTAATATAAAGTATGCAAAAAAAGGAATGTATAATATATACAGAAGCAGGAGTTTGCCTTTTAAGAAAAAGTATGGAAGAGTGACGGTCAATTTTAAAAGAAAGGCTGACATTATTTTTCATATTTAAGCAATGGGTGTTATTTTTGGTTAAAGATTGTAGATTCTAGTGAAAATATGAAGAAAATAAATACTCACACAATAGCGGCGCTGTCGCGTAGTTCATGCAACTAACTTAAGCCACCACAAGAGAGCAGCAAGCTAAGATATTTCAGATCAGGCATACTCATCGATAATACTTGATAGTTTACACACTGAGAGAAGGTAAAGAAATTCAATCTCTCGTCTATTAGGATTCGACAGCCTTTTCTGACTCTGCGATGCAGGGTTTGGACAAAAGTAGCTTGTGAATGTTAACATAAAACATCCACCCATCCATAAATCACGCTTTATCCTGCTCCTGGAAACACTTTTTTACCCCTCTTGTGACGGAAAGACACGATGGTGCTGGACGCGCTGACCCAAGACACCTTCCCAGGTCATTTTCAAAGTCATTTTGGGAATAACTTCCGCCACCGAGTTTCCAGGTGCACACATACATACACATCCATCCTTGCATTACGCTTTATAAGGATTAGAGATTAGATAAAGCGTGACTTATGGATGGGTGTATGTTTTATCACTCCTGTCACGACAGAAAGGTGTTCTAGGGAGCACCTAGAAACTCGCTGGCGGAAATTTTTCCAAAAACGATGTTTGTAAATAATGTGGAATGGCGTGCTACATTACGACCAATCAGCCACGCAGTGTGTTTAAGTCACATCATTTAAAAACAACGATTCATACATCAACTCTGCTCTCAGATGTAACAAATAAAACACTTAGAGAAAGTTAATATTTCCAATCACTCGTCTATTAGGATCTGACAACCTATTCTGGCCATCATTAAAATTTCAACTCTCCACGTTACAGGGTTTGGACCAACAAAGCGAGACAATCTTAACATACATACATAGACACACACACACACACACACACACACACACACACACACACACTCATAAATCACGTTTTATAAGGATTATAGACTACCATAATCTCAAAAAATGCTGCAGGTGTTGCACCCTGCATTTTCATATTGCTTGAAACACAGGGAGAAATAATCACTTAGTGATTCGTTGTTGTTGTCTTCAACCAACTTTTACTGTAATCATTCACATAAAAAAACATAATATACAATTACACCCATATATATACATATATTAACAACACGTTTGAACCCAAAACACAATGTACAATTGCACTTCTTCCATAAACGGTCATAACTTGTTACTTGGGTAACATGTGTTACCTTTTGTTTTTACAACTTAGAGAGGTCCTTAGCTATTCAGTAGGAGCAAACAATGCAATCTCAATCACATAGCTTCCTTTGCTATGGCCGTCATACACTCTGCATATAATGCTAACGATAATAGCGGCCGAGGGTAGCTTGCTAAATGCTATTCCACGTGCACCACCCGAGACTCGCACATTCATGCACACATATCAAAAGTAAACAAACATTACTAAACATTATCTTCTTTCTCACATGCTAAACACTGTATCTTGCAAACCACACACTCAATCGGCCTCTACAACAAACAGCATACCTTGAAACACAGGGAGAAATAATCACACAGTGATCAATTGTTGCAGTCTTCAACCAAATTTTACTGTAATGACTAAAAATCTCCCGTTCCTCAACCTATCTCCACCGAGACATCAATAATCAATCGAATACCGATACAGATTTTAACATATTACTCTTGCTATTTGGATGAAGGCATCAATAATCGGACACTGATAACCATCCAATCCAAAACTAGTTGTACATCACACATGCAATCATTTATAACTTAAACACTTCAGCCTGTAACACAAGCACAACTTTATTCGACAGCAAACACATTATTCTGAACGCACAACGTTGCTTCAGCAATGTCTAGTGCAGACACTGTTAACAGATGCAGTTTTTTATGTATCGTATCTTGAGCTGACCCGGCCCATCTGAAAAGAAATTAAAGTCAATGTGGCCCCCGGGTTGAAAAAAATTGCCCACCCCTGGTCTAGTGCCAGATGACAATGTTTTGATGGAAGGGATACACCAATGTTTTGTCAAGACTGCTTTCTACTTCCTGACACACATATTTCACTTCCACAGACAATCTCTACTAAATTTGTGCTACTGCCTTAAAATCAGACAATTACCCCACTAAATTAACATTCAGACACCATTAAAAAAAATCACTACACCAGGGGTGGCCAACCAGTCAGAGACCAAGAGCCACATTTTTTACTGTGTTACCGCAAAGAGCCACATCACACACATACCTTTGCTCAGCCAGATTTATTGTCACACACCAGCATAGTAATGACATAAATTGACTCCTACAGTACTAACAGCACTGGCCAGTCATTATAAACAATGAACATTGTGTGCACTGTCTCACACAGACAAACTCTCAGTTCAACCAAGTCCACAAAAAAAATAATAATAATTTACAACAGCGTTTTTCTTTTACTGTGCATGTTATTTAGTGCGACTTCTGGCATTCCTTGCCTTGAACAATCCTCTTCAAATCTGGCTTGTATTCTGTTGTTGCCACTCGAAGCAATTCTTTCACATGGGTGTCAGTCAGAACCGATCGATGCTTTGATTTCACGTGTTTTAGGGTAGAAAATACAGACTCGCAGACGTATGTTGACCCAAACATTGACAGTATCTTAAGCGCAGCCTGTTTAACATTGGGGTATTTTTCCATTGGCACACTTTTCCAGAACTCAATGGTCCCTTCTCTTAAGGCAGGTTTCAGTTGATCCTCCTCACAAAGTTGGACGTCTGATACCATTCGTTTTAGTTTGTCGTTTTCAGGAGACAAGATTTCAACAACGTCACCGAGGCATTTTTTAATGAACTCCCCTTCATTGTATGGCTTTTTGGCCCGTGCAATGTTCCAAGCCAGTTGATACGATGCAAGCGTTACCGTCTCTGAGTGCTTTGTAAATTTTTGCAAAATATGTGTCTGCTTTTCTGCCTGACTTTTCAAAGTGGCCAACTTGTGCTTGTGAAGTTCAGTCCCTTTTGGAAATTTCTTGGCGATGTCAGCATGGAGTGAGCTGAAGTGGCGCTGAAGATTTGAAGCTTTGAAATGCGCTAATGACGCCTGGCATATAAGGCAGAATGGCTTGCCATTACGTTCAACAAAAAAATATAAACTCTCCCACTCTGTTAAAAACGTCCTGTGTTCATCTTCATATTTTCGTTTTGCTGTGCATTTTTTCCCTTCCATTTCGAGAGCGAGCTTGACACAAATTGTTTACTCAAATCTGGGACACTTTGAGGTACGTATTTTCATCCCAGGCAGATGCGCATTTGACGAAAATACCGTATTGAACTCAAGCGAAGCGCACACGCAAATACAAATAAAACACAAGCGTTACCGTCTCTGAGTGCTTCGTAAATTTTTGCAAAATATGTGTCTGCTTTTCTGCCTGACTTTTCAAAGTGGCCAACTTGTGCTTGTGAAATTCAGTCACTTTTGGAAATTTCTGGGCGATGTCAGCATGGAGTGAGCTGAAGTGGCGCTGAAGATTTGAAGCATGGAAATGCGCTTATGACGCCTGGCATATAAGGCAGAATGGCTTGCCATTACGTTCAACAAAAAAATATAAACTCTCCCACTCTGTTAAAAACGTCCTGTGTTCATCTTCATATTTTTTGTTTTACTGTGCATGTTTCCCTTCCATTTTGAGAGCGAGCTTGACACAAATTGTTTACTCAAATCTGGGAAACTTTGAGGTACGTATTTTCATCCCAGGCAGATGCGCATTTGACGAAAATACCGTATTGAACTCAAGGGAAGCGCACACGCAAATACAAATAAAACACAAGCGTTACCGTCTCTGAGTGCTTCGTAAATTTTTGCAAAATATGTGTCTGCTTTTCTGCCTGACTTTTCAAAGTGGCCAACTTGTGCTTGTGAAATTCAGTCACTTTTGGAAATTTCTGGGCGATGTCAGCATGGTGTCACGCAAAAAAAAAAAAAAAAAAAACTTTGATATGGACGTAAGAGCCGCATGAAACCGGCCAAAGAGCCGCATGCGGCTCGCGAGCCGCGGGTTGGCCACCCCTGCACTACACCATTCCACTAGACGCCAACCAATCCAATGCTTGGACACATTAAACAGTCCTAAAAATAATATAACGCAATTCACACTACACAACGTGTCAGTGTATCTGCGGTAATTCCAGTATAAACAATATTCACAGCTAAAAATAATTTCTGCAATTACATACATTTGTAAAGAATTATGACAATGCTCTTCCATCATATATTTCAGTCCTTTGTCTAGCATTTTTTTATACATTTCTCATAATGCACAGAGGTAAGCATAATAAAAGAGAAACAACGACAATAATGATAGTGGCCCAGTTTGAGAGCAAAAAAACACATCACATACACATTAGATCGCAGCTGTGAGAACACTTGGAGACAGAAAAAGTAGAGAGGGAGAAAAAAAACATAAAAACAAAAGACTGTCACATACAAATTTGAGTGCCCTCATAGCCAAATCAGACAACCAAAATAAGTTACGCCGGACTCTTTTTGATAGTTCTGAAAATTCAACTTCAGGAGCAGATTAAGAAAGAGTGAGATAAATTTAAATAGGAAATAGGTTTATTACTGGACTGCATGGTGGTTGGAGAATGCTCCGACAGCTGTGAACCTCTCACACACAGCCTGTCATCCTCGCAAATTCTCTCTGAATGAACACGAGGTCAGTCTTTATATAGAAACTCAGGGTAATATTTCTAAGACAGTGATGTAGGACAGAGTTTATGTAAACAAAACTTTGGGCTAATATGGTTAGACATTAGCAGGTTTAAGTTGTATGTAAACACGATATTTTTATAGCTCACACAAACTGCCGCAGCCTATCTTATATTGCGCGTTTCGAACAAACAGTTCCAAAGCGAGTTGGCCACATTCCACAATACAAGAAAACAATTTTAAAACCTGTTAGCCAGCCTATGTTACACTTCGTCAGGCGAACAAACAATTGCAAGGCCAGCTAGTTAGCTATCTTACAATTTGTGGAGCAAAAAACAATTGCAAGGCCAGTTAGTTGGCCTATACTACATTCCACTGTCTTAACAAACACTTGTAAAACCAGTTTTGCCACATGACTCGACATGAACAAACAATTATTAAGCCAGTTTTCACACTGACACTTTTTCTTACTTTTAACTGCAGGTTTACATTTTTCCTGATTTTATTAAGCTGACCAGCAAAGTAATATGTTGGAATCCATACATGTAAGCGATTCAACCTCGAGGTGGACTGGTTCTCATTTGAATCCAGGACCCCTGAACTGTGACGTCAGCACGCTAACCACTCTGCCGCCGAACCTCCTTTACCATATTCATGTGAAATCTTAACTATCAACCTTGACCCATTGAAATAAGCAGAAGATACTCTTTGCTACTTTGTGTGTAATGTAATGTCCTGCATTGATTTCCCCCAACAGTGAAATTTTTTTCTGTCACATGTGAGTATATCAAAGGGGAGAAACAGTTTTACTACAGAGCACAACAGTACTATGACAATGTGCCAGCCACGGAAGAGGGAATGATGGGAGACTTCCTAGAAGTATCTAATGTGGATCTAGAAGCTTCTTGTCAGTTTCTAAAGAGGTTTGTGGTAAGCGTGACTAAAAAATTGCTACTTAATTATAGTGTTCTGATGGCCAATTTATTGTCAGTGATCCATGCAAAAATATTTGATTTGATTTCAGAAACCCCAGAATTTCCTAATTTTAGGCTTCTGTAGTTGGTGTTTTGGCTCTGCTTGACACTTTGAATGACTATATTGAATTCGGCTAATTTGATCACATTTAAATATTGGACAAGGCTTTGCTCTCATTGTTAAACTTACTAAAAATGTAGTGCAAGACACAACAGTCAACAGTTAGTAATGTCTGCTATTATGATATCCTGAAGAAAGTAAATAATTACGTTACTAGTCATATTACATGTTACATTTTTACAAACATTTAAAAGATTTTAAAAGAATAAAAATATAAACGCAATTTAAAGCAAAGACAATGTACGTTCATATCCAATTCCAAAAAAGGATGTACAGGTTGAAAGGGAAAGGACACAACCAGAGCTTATAAAACAAGAACATTCAATAAAATAACTATGAATTGTTGAATTTAAGACAGATTTTCAAATGGTTTTGCTATTCAAGGCACGTGATAGTAAATCAACTGCATTAAAAAAAGATTTAATATAATACACATTTATTCATCTTCTTCCACTTATCTGAGTTCGGCTTGTTGGGGCAGCAGTGTTAGCAGGGAAGCTCAGATTTCTCACTCCCTGGCGACTTCCTCCAGTTCTTCCGTGCCAGGAGATGTTGTATCCCCAGTGTGTCCCGTTTCGGCCCCTAGGAGGGCATGCTACCTTTTTCCGACTAAGGGCATGGTCTTAGATTTGGTGGTGCTGAGTCTCATCCTAACCACATCATCTATTTGCAAAAAGCAGAGATGAAATCTTATTGTCTCGGTTGCATTGAGATATTCTGTCCGTAAGAGTTATGCACCAAATCTAAAACGTAGGGGGAGCCGAACCCTCAAAGAGGTACAGAGGTGGGCAAACTATTCCACAAAAAAGGACCGGACCCAACGTAACAAGGGGGGAGAACACTTCTCCGAGCCTACAAAAAACTCTTTTTAATCCATCCAGTAACTTTAACCACAGAAGAATGTGCCTCAGAGTCCCCAAGCTCTGCTACCTCATGGGAACGCATGTCAGCAGGAGTTCAAAGTATTTGGCACATCTGCTCATGACATCCTGGATCGAGATCAGCAGCACCATCAGCAAATAGTGCACCACTTTCGCCTCGTGAGACATCAGATGGTGGCCTAAATTTTCCATTAGGCTGTCCAGTTCTTCCCCATGGACTCTCCGAACTCCTACTATGTCCCAGTTTTTGCCTCAGAGCCCACCTGAGCTGGCTGCCAGCCAGTACCTATCACCTCCGATGGCACGACTACAAAGTCATCATTAAACTGTGCACTAGAGTTTCCTGCTTTCAAGTGCATATAAGGACACCCTTATGCTAAAAGGTGGTGTTCATTGTTGACAATCCACAGCGAGTGAAGAAGTCAAACAAGAGAACACTGCTTGGGTTCTGACCAGTGGGGCTGCTCTTCCCAATTATGCCGCGGCAGGTCTTACTGTCATGGCAACCCTTACATGGACTCCGAAAAGGGTGGGCACTCTGAGCTTCTCCTCACCTGAAGATAGAGGGATGCTACCCCCTCGTCTTCTTGGGGGAGGATTAATGACAATTAGCCGTCTACTGGTAGCAACGAGAGGACCAGAGGAGACTGACCCTCTTCCAAGTGCAGCAGCACCAGTGGACAAAAGCATGAGCCGATGGAACACTGCTTTCTCTTCTCCATTTAGGAAACAATGGAATAAGGAAAGGCCCATTGCCAAGCAGTGATAGCGTGATGGGTATACTCTACCTACAGAAGTTCATTTAGGGTCAGGCTATGCTTAAAGCGAGAGTGGCATGACATACGGGAGGAACCACATTGCAGGACTCTCACAAGGCTGGCCCATCAGGAGGTCGTCCCGGAAACTGTCTAGCCCTGGAGAGTCTCTGCAGAGAAGAGGGCGTTGTCGCAGGTCCCCTCCTCCTGGATATCTTTTGGGCGAACTGTGGCGATGTTGCAGGTCAATTTACCCTAAAGAGACTCAGGCAAGTCGCCATCAGAGTGGCCGCCATCACCGTCATAGTTGCCATCAGAGTCGCCGCCATCGGCATCAGAGTTGCCATCAGAGTCGCCGCCATCGGCATCAGAGTTGCCATCAGAGTGGCCGCCATCGGCATCAGAGTCGCCGCCATTGGCATCAGAGTCGCCGCCATCGGCATCAGAGTCGCCGCCATCGGCATCAGAGTCGCCGCCATCGGCATCAGAGTCGCCGCAATCGGCATCAGAGTCGCCGCCATCGGCATCAGAGTTGCCATCAGAGTGGCCGCCATCGGCATCAGAGTCGCCGCCATCGGCATCAGAGTCGCCGCCATCGGCATCAGAGTCGCCGCCATCGGCATCAGAGTCGCCGCAATCGGCATCAGAGTCGCCGCCATCGGCATCAGAGTTGCCATCAGAGTGGCCGCCATCGGCATCAGAGTCGCCGCAATCGGCATCAGAGTCGCCGCCATCGGCATCAGAGTTGCCATCAGAGTGGCCGCCATCGGCATCAGAGTTGCCATCAGAGTGGCCGCCATTGGCATCAGAGTTGCAAACAGAGTCGCCGCCATCGGCATCAGACTTGCCATCAGAGTCGCCGCCATCGGCATCAGAGTTGCCATTAGAGTGGCCGCCATCGGCATCAGTCGCCGCCATCGGCATCAGAGTTGCCATCAGAGTGGCCGCCATCGGCATCAGAGTCGCCGCAATCGGCATCAGAGTCGCCGCCATCGGCATCAGAGTTGCCATCAGAGTGGCCGCCATCGGCATCAGAGTCGCCGCCATCGGCATCAGAGTCGCCGCAATCGGCATCAGATTCGCCGCCATCGGCATCAGAGTTGCCATCAGAGTGGCCGCCATCGGCATCAGAGTTGCCATCAGAGTGGCCGCCATCGGCATCTGAGTTGCCATCAGAGTGGCCGCCATCGGCATCAGAGTTGCAAACAGAGTCGCCACCATCGGCATCAGAGTTGCCATTAGAGTCGCCGCCATCGGCATCAGAGTTGCCATCAGAGTCGCCGCCATCGGGATCAGAGTTGCCATCAGAGTCGCCGCCATCTGCATCTGAGTTGCCATCAGAGTCGCCGCCATCGGCATTAGAGTTGCCATCAGAGTCGCCGCTATTGGCATCAGAGTTGCCATCAGAGTCACCGCCATTTGCATCAGAGTTGCCATCAGAGAGTCCACCATCGGCATCAGAGTTGCCATCAGACTCGCCATCTGAGTTGCCATCATCGGCATTAGAGTTACCATCTGAGTTGCCAACAAAGGTGCCATCAGTCACCATCAGAAAACGCCATCAAAGTTGCCATTAGAGTCTTCATCAAAGTTGCCATCAGAGTTGCCATCAGACTTGCCATCACAGTTGCCATCAGAGTTGCCATCAGAGTTGCCATCAGAGTTGCCATCAGAGTTGCCATCAGAGTTGCCATCAGAGTTGCCATCAGAGTTTCCATCAGAGTTGCCACCAGAGTTGCCACCAGAGTTGCCATCAGAGTTGCCATCAGAGTTGCCATCAGAGTTGCCATTAGAGTCGTCATCAAAGTTGCCATTAGAGTTGCCATCAGAGTTGCCATCACAGTTGCCATCAGAGTCGCCAACAAAGGTGCCTTCAGAGTCACCATCAGAGTCGCCATCAAAGTTGCCATCAGAGTCGCCATCAGAGTTGCCATCAAAGTTGCCATCAGAGTCGCCATCAAAGTTGCAATCAGTTGCCGCCATCGGCATCAGAGTTGCCATTAGAGTCGCCGCTGATATCAGACTCGTCGCCGAGATAATCACCGGTGTCGATATCACAGTCGCTGCCAAGAATATCGCAGCCATCAGCATCAGAGTGGCCGGCAAGAAGAATGCCGCTGTCAGTATCGAAGTCGTCGCTAAAAGGATCATCGCTAAGAGCATTGCCGCAGTTGGGGCCCCTGCCAAGAGGATCCCCGCCAAGAGGATCGCCGCCGTTGGGGCCCCCTTCAGGCGCACAAGAGCGGGGTGCAAAGACGGGCGCACAGGAGTTTGGCGCTGGGGTGGGTGCACAGGAACGGGCTGCCAGGAGGGGCCCACAGGAGGGGGTGCTGTGACGGGCGCACAAGAGTGGGGTGCTGGGATGGGTGCACAGGAGCGAATAGCCCAAACATGGACATGCCAGCCGCTACCCGGAACAGGGAATTGCGAGCAGCTACCAGAAACAGAGACTTGCGAACAGCTTGCCGGAACAGACACTTGCGAGCAGCTTGCTGGAATATGGACTTGCGAGTGGCCAGCCAGAACAAGGAATTGCGTGTGGTTAGCCGAGGCGGGCACCTGCGAGCGGGAAAGGCAGTTGCAAGTGGCTAGCTAGAACGAGGACTAGTGAGCGGCTAGCTGGAATGGGTACTTGGCGAGAGGCTGTCATCGTCATCCCACGGTTGAAGTTTTAATAAAAAGTACTAAATTAAGGTTACAAATTTAGGACTGGGTAAAAATTAACACATAAACAAAGTTAACATGGATGACACAGGCGAGCAGATGACATGACCAAACAAAGTAATAATCCCACACAAACTGATCACAACACACGGTTTAAACACAAAGATAGGAACACAATGTAATTACCAACACCTGGGTCACACGAAGGAAGGAGTACTGGAAAGACATCTGGAGGAAATTGGTTATTTTTTTAGAGAAAAATAAGGTTTGTTAGGCACTAGCGTTGATTGATCTCGGGGTTCCATCGCAAGTTCCATCTCAACATGACCGAAGCCAAGTACAATATTATCTAAAATATGTTTGTAAAATATTTTTACCCAGTGTATTCTAAACTTATTTTACGGCTTATTTTGTTTTTTCGATCAAGGGTCCTGGGAAAGCTGGTACTCACTGTGCACTTGACTGTGGATCCGGTATTGGCCGTGTCACCAAAGGAGTTCTTCTCCCTATTTTTAAGAAAATGGAAATGGTGGACATGAAAGAGCACTTTCTCCTCCATGCGCATGAGGTTTACCTTGGTGATGATGCAGACCGCATTGAGACTTACTACTGCTATAACCTACAAGAATTTACTCCTCCAAAAAACAAGTATGATGTCATCTGGATGCAATGGGTAGCATGTAAGTCAAACTAATAGGATTTTGTGCTACAATTCCTTGAAAAATTAGCACTGCAATTGCATTATGGGGCAGTGACTACTTTGGATGGACACTGTTATAACAAATGTATATATTTTTTTATATTTCTAACCCTGAGGACCAGAAGCCGAGGCTACATACAATTACATTTCAGGAAGCCAAAAATAAATTTTGAAACATTTTGAAAATAAGAACAATTCTTCTTTCAGAAAAAAAACATCCGAAATAAAATCGCATGTGATACAGCGCATATATCGAAAAGTGAATGTCCCTCATAAATGTTTGAGAGTCAGAGATATGGTAACTGAGAGTGATATTCATTTATTCACTTTCTGAACTGCTCATCCTCACAAGATTCGCTAGACGTGCAGGAGTCTATCCCATATGACTTTGGTCAAGTGAAGTGGGACACCTCCAATTGGTTGCCATCCAATCGCGGGGCATGAGGAGACAGACAACCATTTACGTTCAAACTCATACCTAGGTAATTCAGAGTGTCCACCCAGCCTACTACGCATGTTTTTGAAATGTGGGAAACCCATGCAGGCCCAGCCTGAAATACAAACTCCACACAAAAGGAGCAATCTGGATTCGAACCCAGGACCCCAGAACTAAGAGTCCGCCCAACTGAGAGTGATATTTAGAGTAAAAGTACCTTAATGAAATGAGAATATTTCCTGTTTTTACAAGTGATATTTTGTCCTATTTGGAATCATGTGAGCCGTTACTATTGACATTAGTTTGTAAGTCATTCCATCTTGTTTGAAACTTTGTAAATTGTACAGACAGCCACAGCAGAAAGTAAGTACTGTATTTTCCAGACTATAAGTTGCAGTTTTTTTTAGCATTTAGCATAGAACGTGCGACTTAAACTATTCAAACTAAATAATATCATTCCACCTGTTATTTTTCCACTGAACCGCAAGAGTATTCTCTATAACCACGAGAGTGTGCTCTAGACCTGTATTGGGAAGTTACATTGTTGGTGAGTGGACTTTTTTGTTATCATACCTAAACTAGCAATAGATCCAAGGAAGTGCTCTAACAAAACTTTAATTAGATAATGCAGGAATTTTCACAAAATGACAAGGACTCAGGAATTAAATCATAAAACCAAACCTGGAGAAACGAGCAATATGGAATATGGTATGGTAACATTGTATGAAGCAAACAATGCAGATTGCTCAAAGACTAACACACCCAGGGTTTAAATAGATAGACAAGGTGTCAGGAGTGGCTTGATTGCCCCTCCTGGCATGATGTCACGATTATTATCAGCCGTGGCTAATTAGGTGATTAGGTTTTTTTATGCTATTAAAGCATTGTGGTTTTTGTTGAACGCTGTCGGATCGTCTGGTTTCATTCCGTTTTCCACGTTGTCATGCCGTTCACTTGACGCCACGCCACGCTGCATGTTTCTTTTCTGTAGTAGTAAGTGATCAAGCTAAGTTGTTTATGTTATGTTTTTCCCGTTTATTAAACCAAGCAACAAGAGCAACATATCTGCCTCCCCTTTTCCATTTGCTTCGGCGACTCCGCACCCGGGTTCACCTTCCCCCCCGATCGCGTCGCACTACGCCACCCCATCCTGGTAGCTTGAAGAGCGTGGCCGGTCGATTTGCCTAAAGACGTTTAGTCGACTGACGTCTGGGCGAGGGCCAGCTTGCCAAGAGGGCATTTGGCCGAATGTAGAGTTAGCTGAGCGAATAGTTAGCTGACCGAAAAGCCAGCCGAAGGATGTTGCACTGACGCGCCCCGACGCTCCCGCCTGGCCCCCAGGCGTGTGTGTTTACATGCTTTTCAACCTCATCCCGCGGGCCATATACAGCCCGTTACAGATAACAACATTCATTTAGAATAACCAGGGCATTTATTCACGGACAAACACACGCAGAACAGTACGTGTCAGAAGAAAAAAAGTAGTTATAACAGTAAGTACTATAATGACAGAAGAAGAAAAATAGTCATAACAGTAAGTACTATAATGACAGAAGAAAAAAATAGTCATAACAGTAAGTACTCTAATGACAGAAGAAAAAAAGTAGTTTTAACAGTAGGTACTATCCTAATTCTATTCCAGAAAATTTGCACCAGCATAGAAAACATTGAGATTAATCTTTGAATTTAGTTCTAAGCAAATCATTTTGAATATATATTTAATATTACATAAAATTAAAATATTGTTCTTATTGGCACACATCACTAGGAGTAAGTGTGTTTAATAGCATTTTCAGGTATTGTTCTCTAAACCCTCTAGTCTGTATTTTAGTAAGTCTTCTAGTGTTTTTTTCTCACGTAGCAAGAGCGTGTTTGTGTACATATATAAGAATATTGAATAAAAATGAAGGCCAGCACATTGCACTACTCACTTGTATTTAGAAATATGTCGGGCGGGTGGAAGTAAATTTCGAGATGGCTTCCACTGTAAAGTAACATGATTGAAAATGAAAAATGAAAATGAAAAAATGAAAATCAGACATAGGCATTGTCGTCATCATTGACTTGACAAAAAGCCTAGTAGTCATCATACCCTTAGCAGCGTATGACGAAATTGTATAGTGCTTCTCCACAAGTTCGTCTTCCCAGGCCAGACACATTTATGACATTTATTTATGACATATTCATACTTGTTAGCTCTCCGCCTTGAGCGCCATTTTCCGGCGACTACAAGTTGCCTCACCGATGCCAACAAGAATAAGATGGATCACTTACCTCTCAGTCTTTATACTTACCCTCCCTCAGTCATCCTGTGGAAGGTAGATCTGCACCAAACGACCTTCCTGTTACTTCAGTTCGACTTGACTTAATTTCATAGGAGGGATGTGTGTAGTCGTCACGTCACGTGTTGCTGCAGGTTCAGAGACCTGATGGCTGTTGGGAAGAAGCTGTCCTTGAGCCTGTTTGTCCGTGCTTTGTAGGACCTGTAGCGTCTGCCAGATGGAAGCAACTGGAACAGGCCGTGTCCAGGGTGGTATGGGTCTCCAACAATGGACCCGGCTCTTCTGAGGTATCGGGGGTTGGCAATGTCTTCTAGCGATGGCAGAGAGCAGCCGACGATCTTCTGGGCAGTGTTTATCACCCTCTGTATGGCTTTTTTGTCTGCTGCCGTGCTTCCGGTATACCACACTGTAATGCCGTAAGTCAGGATGCTCTCCACAGTGGCTCTGTAGAAGGTTGCCAGAAGCTTGGTGTCCAACTTGTCCCTTCTCAGTACCCTGAGGAAGTGGAGTCGTTTCTGGGCCTTCTTCACTAACACTGTGGTGTTTGTGGACCAGGAGAGCCTATCCGGGACGTGGACTCCCAGGAATTTGAACGATTGGACCCTGTCTACACATACTCCGTTAATGAGGAGTGGGGCCAGGTCTGTGCTGCGCTTGCGAAAGTCCAAGATTATTTCTTTAGTCTTTGTGGTATTCAGTGTAAGATTGTTCGCCGAGCACCAAGAAGACAGTTTGTCGACCTCGTCTCTGTAAGCTGACTCATCCCCGCCTGAGATGAGTCCGATCACAGTAGTGTCATCGGCGAATTTGATGATAGAGTTTGACTGGTGGGCTGGTGTGCAGTCGTATGTGTACAGGGAGTACAGGAGAGGACTCAGTACACAGCCTTGTGGTGAGCCAGTGTTTAGTGTGATGGAGGAAGAGAGGTTTGGACCCATTCTGACAGTTTGTGGTCGACCAGTCAAGAAGTTCTTTATCCAGCAGCAGATTGAAGAGGATAGTCCAAGGTGGTAGAGTTTGTCAAAAGGATTGTAATTTTTGTAGATAATTTGTACAAAAATTTAATGATTTTTTTTTAGAATGGAATTAATATTAAAAAGCAAGTAAAATGATTATCTCTATACTGGTTCTTGACTAATTCATTTGAACCATGTCTATTTACTTCCAAAATCCGTCGGGGCAAAGAATCCCATCCTCTGGATGCAAGTTTAATAATGGGCTATTTGGGACTAAATAGACATGGTTCAAATGAATTAGTCAAGAGACAGTACAAAGATAATAATTTTTCTTGCTTTTTAATATTAAACACTTTATCAATATCAATAGGCTGCCATCCAGGCCGCCTCATTCTGGTCGCTTGAAGGGATGTTGCCCCATACTGGGTGTTGCTCTTGCCGGCTTCCCCATCCTTTGAGTATGAAGGGACATCGGATGCCTGGCTGATAGGTTCATTAACAATAATAATTGTAATGGCCCTGGTGAGGGATCCAGTGGGTGACGTGTTGTTCGGTATGAAGGTGCAACATTGTTTTCCAAACATTGCACACACGCCCCCTGTTTCAGCAAGGATCATATCCACCGCTATGCGATCCTGGAACGCCATCAGACTGGTAGCTGCCAGTTGCTCCATTATGGCCACAAATCCCTGTTCAGTATAATTTCCAAGTTTTTGGACATTGTAATGTAAGTAATTTATTCTATCCACATTTTTGTTTGGGGTGATTAGAAGGAAGATAGACTCCCAACCTGCTGCGATCTGATTAGCCAGCTTATACTCATCTGGTACGCCCCGGGGGATGCCAATCGCATCAATGTATGTTGGATCTCCTTCCCTCCACGCCTCTCGACGATGTCGGGAGGGTCGACCCTTCAGTACCTCCGAATTCTGAGCCGCCAATTGTATCTCCTCCACTGTGGATGGAAAAACAGACACCGGTAAGAGCAGTGAGACCAAGGTACCTAGTCCTGCAGCGTTTCGGCAGGAGTCGTATAATTTATCTACCACCCCACCACCATAGGCCAGAACGTGGTATCAGCGGTGTAGTTTGTTTTAGAACGCCGGTACATCACGTCTCATTTATCGCCCCCAGCTTCAGACCATGCCCTGTAAGGTTTAAGCAGGTAAAATGATTAAACAGTGGAAAAATTGACTTCCTATTTACTGCGTAACAGGATAAACACTGTTTCAGTATTTTTTCTGTACAAGTAGGACACGTTTTTTTCATTTGTAAAAACACTTTTCCCCAAAAGAATGGTGATTGAGGGAGTTGTTAGATCCCACCGTATTTTCCCTTGTCTGGTAGTTTATTCTTATCCTTTGTAAGATGGTTTAGTCTCAATTGAAACCATATGGAGACGTCAAACCCAATATAAAAGAGTTCCCTATAGTTTTATGGTATTGCTTGCTGAGCAATAATCTTTTCAATCAATATTGGTGTTTCCCGTATCTTATTAAGTCAGAAAGTTTATCTTACCCGTCCCCTCAATGTTTCAATTGAGACCACCCTTTTACCAAAGTAGCTCCACATAGTGCTTGCCTTCTTTACACTCCATTAACAGCTCCCAATTATCCCCCGTTTGGGAAATCCCTGTTTCAGAAATAAATTTCACAGGTTAATATGTCAGTCCAAGCTTTCCAATCTTGACCAATTTCTGCAACAAGGCTTTTCCCAATCTCCAATTTTTTGCTGTTAATGTACCACACATATTTCCCACCATAGATTGATCCCTTTTATGGCAACCGGGACGTCGCCAAGTCCAAATATATATTTTCAATCTCTAATGCATGTCTGGAAATTTGATTTAGTAGGTAATGTTAATCAAATGTAAATGTGAATGTTTCTCGGTTTACCCTCCCGTAAGAAGGTGTATCCTCAATTGAAACGCCTCCGCCTTTCTCTCCAACTGGAGAAAACAACTCTACTGTGGAGAGGAATAGAATCACAATCATCATTAATCTCATTGCCCCAAAAGCAATAATTGTTTTCAACATGACTTTTTTGTCTTTGTTTAGGGAGTTTTCTTCTTGAACATTTCAATTTAGACAACCTTCTTACTGTGGGAAAGGTGCATTCATGTCCCCTTTCAGTAACAAGGACCCTCCCATTTTGCGTTGCTCCGATGTTTCTTCTTTTATGCTGCATATCAGCATCCAGTCTTCAAGAATCACCGTCACTTCGTCCGTTTCCTGTTGAGAAGCAAAATCTCCCTCTGATAGTCTAAATTTGGTGTGTTTTTTTTTCTCTGATAGATTTGCCTCATCATCCAATTATCATTGTGTAGTGAATAAAAGCAATTTGTAAGGTCTACCAAACAGGACTTCATATAAGGTCCGCCAATTGTGGATGGTAGACAACTATTATATTAACAAAATGGGAGCCCTTATCACTATAGATAGTTTCTGGAATTCCATATCGTGGAATGATCTATATGATCTAATAAAAATAAAATAAAATCTATATGTATCTTTTGAAATGGATATGTAGGTATGCATATAGATTTAAACCATAAGCCTTGTAGTGCCGTTGTAGCAAGGCCACCTCCCCCTTGTCGAGACATATGACTTCCCTTGACTCAAGCCCAAATTATTTTTTTTATTGATAAAATATGTCTCGGTGGCCTGCCAATCAAAAAACACAAAAAGACAAACTATCATTCACGCTCACACTCATAAACAGAAGAATTTAGTGTGTTCAACCAGTCTAGAATCCATAATTTCATTTTGTGGGAGAACTGGAGTAACCGGAGAAAATCCACAAATTCTCGAGGACGCCATGAATACCCCACATTCCGGAAGGTCTGGATCCACCCCACATTCATTAGTAGATCCTTTAATATACACACCCCCACTCTAGCATTTTAACCGTTTGTAAAAATTACCTTCAAGTTTCACACAAAGTTATATCCTTTTTAATGCTATCAGTTTAGCTTTTTGTTCCCCGAATTGAGGTGGCAATAGTTTCACATCTAAGGTTTTTATTTATATCCCAATTCCCTCTAATAACATGCCAATCACCTTTTAATGCGGCCATCCAATTTTGTTTCCACTTCTTTCAGGTGATAAGATAATCTCCCCCATTTGTAAAACAAATTCATCCACGCCTATTTTATACAACATGACGCCTATGGCCTTTATTACGTCGCCTTGACTCCAAATTCTATGAACCAAGATAACACGGCGAATTTGTAAGCGAATTTCACCCGTCACATTTTGTTCATAGACAACCCATCTACCTAAAGCGTCACTCGTTTCAAAACATGAAAGGCCCCACTAGAATTTGGGCATCCAGCGCCAAATAGAGCCTATTTACACATTTGTCTCAAATTTGTTTTAGATATGGGGTCCCCAATTTCCCCAAATTTCCCAGAATTCATGCACCAACACATCCTGTCAAAACCCAAAGCGACTAGCATAACCTGTTTCTAAGCCAGATTTTGGAATTTGGAGAATTTCTCCTTTCCCCCTTATCTAAGCTTGTTATTGCCACTCGTTATCACTGTAACATTCAGGCGTATTAACCCCATCGTTGCAATGGTATGAATTTCAAGCTAAAGTTCTCACCAATTTGCATGCCCTTAAAGCAGTAAAAAGCAACGTTATTTGGTTGTATCAATTGACCAATGCTTATCCAATCCGTAATATCCTTGAAGTCATCAATATGACCTGTGACAAAGCATATTTCCTCCCGCCAGGACAACAAACAATGTTCTTTCAAGTGCACTTTGAAAAACATTCCATGTTACTCCAGTCTTAGGGAAAAAATGCTTATCTTAAACCAATTATTTTATCTACAATTCACCTAATTTTTTGGATGAATGCCATGAATTTTCTCATGCCGCTATTGCATTGTAAATTTCCCATCTGATGTCGTTAACAGCCAAATAACTCAATACCTACTATATACTTTGTAAATCACCTCATATGATGTTTACTTAAGACAAGAGTCATTTCCCATAGCTCCCTGTTACCAAAACAAAAATCTACAACAATTAAATTAGAGAAATCAACCTTTTGTTAGGCATTTCCTAATTACAATTTTTAATGTTGTTGTTTTTTTAAAAAACCTCAAATTGTCACCAATATACCATAATATTGTAATTTTTTCTATCCTTGTCTTTTCTTTAACCAGCCAACCTCCTGGAATAAAGTATTTTGAACAATCAAACTATTCAGAAAATAGTATTCATATTATTTTATTCTCCAAAAGCTAGTTTCCTTTAACTAAGAGCCCTTTGAAATCCACAATTGCTCAAAAATGACTATTTTGTTCTATTCCCAAATCCAGCTTTTTACCAAATCAAAATCTTTTACTAAACAGATTTTCTATCACCTTAATATACATTTCTGTTTAAAACCCGAAAAATGAAATGCGAAAGCACTCGCATAACCTTGCATTCCTTGCAGACCATGTATTGTTCTTATTCTGAAAAGTCCAAACAGAAAACGCCATAAGCCGTTAACTATGACCTCCACTCTTGCTGCGAAAGCAGCATTGTTATCTTCTGTTTACAAACCAGCGAGTCAACACTTGAAACGTCGCCTCTTTTTTTCCCTGTGCCCAAATACAACGCTTTTTAGAGAAGACAACCATTAAACAGTCAAATTAACCCCTTTTCCGATATTTAACTACATCACAATATTTTTCCAAGACCCCATATTCAGAATATGTATGCTGCAAGCACAACAATATGGCAAAAACCCATTTTCTGCCCTCAAGTTTGCTTCAGCACCCCCAAGGCCCCATATTATTATTGTAATGTCTTCACGGAAGGGATTCACAAAATTTTAGTCGTTTACACGGTCCGCGCGTACCCGAAAGGCTAACACAGTCAAATCGTCTGCCCTGCGGCCCACATGTTTCACTCCCATCTAATCAGCAGCCGCTGCACCAGAGCGCTTCTCCCGCAGTCGACACATTATTTGGAAAGTCTAGAGTATAATAAAAAAACATAAGTGACATTCTCTGCTAAACATTTAAATGATCATTTTGTATATATTCTTTCGTCTTTTTAAACACCATCTTCCCACTAGCGGACGGGATCAAAACCAGGCCAAGCTGCAATAAGCCATCACATTGCTTTAAATTGACAGTACATATAGGTTATATTAACAAAGCACCTCCAGCACTCGGAAAAAAACATTCTAATTGTTGTTATACAAGCCCCAGCATCATAAAAAACCCAATTTTATTGTAATCACAAAACGTCATACCTGGATTAACCAAATCAAATACCAGTGTCTCCATTAATTTTCTAGCTCAACATTCTCATATCCAAATCCCACATTCCAAATCATTCTAAGCCGACATTCCTTGTTTTCAGAGACCCTCTGGTCTGGGTAATCATGTAATATATATACCCCCATTTTTTACAACTTATCTCTGATTTTTGTCGAACTTCACACCATCTCTTCTCCCTCTATTCTTGTTAAACTTCCTCCGTTCCCATCACCTATCTCGGTAAATATTTTCCCCGTCAGCCGAGCGAGCCCCCACTATTTTCCCAAAATAGTATTTTTAACTTCTCCCCGGCCTTATTTCCATTAGTGTCTGTGGAACAAGCCATTACACTATTATCCATTCACATATTATATATATATATATATCTATATATATATATATATATATATATATATATATATATATATATATATATATATATATATATATATATATATATATATATATATATATATATATATATATATATATATATATATATATATATATATATATATATATATATATATATATATATATGTATATTACCTCTATGCATTAGTGCATATATTATCCTGCATTTTATGCATTTTAAGCTGGCCAGCAAACCCATATTTATTTATTCATAAATATAGCTGTCAATATTTTACAGCACTTTGTCTTTCCAATTTTTCCAATCCTTACAAGTTAGACGTATTTTTGGATCGTCATCCAAACCCGCCTTACAAAACGTGTTTCCCATATTTTACTTTTTTGTAGTGAGTTTGTGTGCCTCACACAGTTAACATTTCTGTTTTTACCCCTTCGATTGTATTTCCTAGGCTTATCTCAATTTTACTGCAGAAACCACACAAAGACCATACAACGTTTACAATATATTCGTGCCTACCCTTGAGACACAGGACACTTTCCAGCAAAGTGCCCCAAAAATGTACCTGCCATTGACTAGTATAAACACAGGGATTTTGTCGCCGTCACCCAGGACGCGAGTCACATTACCCTGAATGGACCTTCCCATTCAATGTCCCTTTAACACATTTGGAAACTCCGTCACAACATGCAGACATTAATGTGGGCTTACCCGAGATCGGACCAGATGTCTCCCTCCAGCAGGATAAGTCTTCAAACGTCGAGAATCCAGGCGCCCCCGTCGAATAATCTGGCCCACCAAGGGTTTTGAAGACACCGTGCGCACGGTCACTTACCAGATGTCGAACAGTAGCGCCTGGGTTCTCGCTCCGGTATATTGGCCTCCATGGCACTGAAGGACCAAATGATAGGTTCATTAATAATTACCCTTTGTAATTATCAATAACTGCAGGCAGACATCTTATTCAATTATTGACATTTAATTAAATAGATTGGATCACGGATAAGTAACCTTAAGGGAGGAGATCTTCCAAAGTATCCTCTCGAACAGTATTTTGCGTACAGCTTTAAGGCATTAAAACAAAAACAATCACGCCTTCATTTGACCTAACAATCATATAACAATTACATAAAGAAGCCCGAAGTGCGTCACGAGTGTTATGGACGTGGCAGAAACAACATCTTTGTTATGGAAATGGAAGATATCCCGAGTCCTTGCCCGATCAACCACCCTCACAGCCCGATACTGGGTGAGATGCAGCGTCAACAATCCTTGGAGAAGAACATGTGCGAGTGGACTAGGTGGCAGTTTATGACCTCGAGCCGAACAATAGAAAGACTTTTAATGATTTAACAAAGAAATGAATTACTACACATATATGTATAAAAGTAACACAGAATAAACCCAACACTGGCCCTCGGAATATGCTGGTTCGCAGGCGTCGAGGCGCCCATTCTGGAGCACGTTGCCATCTAGTGGCGGAACGGGTCCACGGAAAAGGGGAGTCGGCACAGGTGTTCGATCATGCGGCGTCAGCAGAGGTGCTCAGGCATATAGCAATGGCATGGGCACTAGGGCATGTGGTGACCATGTTTGCACAAACACCACAGAGCCCACTAACCTACCTTATTGGGGCGGAACGGGTCCACGGAAAAGGGGAGTCGGCATAGGTGTTCGATCATGCGGCGTCAGCAGAGGTGCTCAGGCATACAGCAATGGCATGGGCACTAGGGCATGTGGTGACCATGTTTGCACAAACACCATAGAGCCCACTAACCTACCTTATTGGAAGTGGAAAAATTGTATTTTTTAAAAACAGTGGCTCAAATTTAAAAATCGAGCATCCTAGAGCCGTACATTTGCAATTGTTTGTTTAAAACCGCATTCAATTTGGATGTACGGTGTTGTTACCATTTTTTCCGACGTTAACAGACAAACACACTCACGCACACACACACACGCACATTCTCGGAAATAGTGTAGGTGAGGGCCGAACCCCTCACTACTCTGATCTCTGATGAATGACCTTTTGTGTGGTGTCCCACAACTAGGCGGGTACACCCATGCTTGTTCAGGCAGACTAATCTTAATTTTCTGCTCAAGGTTGATGCAGCAGGCTCTGTGGTCATGACTTTCCTGTCCCAGAGATCCATGGTCGACTATAAACTAGTGGGGTGTAGGCGCCCTTTCAGATTCTCACTGACATAAAAAAAATTGGAATCCCTATGGAATGCTAAGCATGTTATCTCATGCCACGCTCATTGGCCATTGTTCCTGAACCGTTTCAATTTCACTATCACCTAACATCCGGGGTCAAGAAATGTGGAACCTGACGGCGGCAGAAAATGGACCCTCAGAGGGTCTTATCAACACCCGCATTCCTTGAGATGATTCGTGGTACGGAAGCCAAATGAATGATTTCCTGCGTCTGAGTTGGTGTTAGATCCATCCTTCCCCGGCTTGCCGTTAACAACAAAACAATTTTCAGATCAGCAATATCTTTAATATTTTTTTTCTTTCTGTAGGCCACCTGACTGACAAAGACCTGATGAACTTCCTTGTTCGCTGTAAGAAGAGTTTATGTTTAAATGGTACCATTATAATTAAAGATAATATGGCTCGACAGGGCTGCACGTTGGACCACATTGACAGCAGCATTAGTCGACACCTGGACATCATGAAGAACATTATTTACAAGGCTGGCCTTGAGATTTTAGCTGTTGAGAGACAGAAGGACTTCCCAGAGGTCATCATGCCTGTATGGATGATTGCAATGAAATAAAACAAACCTGGACAGTTGTATTCCGTTTAACATCCTTACACATCATTTGAAAAATAGTAGTAGACAGACTATCGACCTATCCCCTCAGGGGTTGAAACAGCGAAACAGTAATGTCCATGCACTGGCTAACATAGGAGTTGTTATACTCTGTTGTCATTTTGTAGTCATCTTTTGGGAAAATTTGATTAAAAACAATAAGGGGTGTCAATAGCTGGCTGAAATGTCATATACGTTTCTTTACATTTTAAACTCCCACATAGATTTTTGCATGCAAGTATACATATATGTTTCTGTACTTCAAATAGACAATTGTGTGGCATACAAAAGAGACAAGCAGGCAAGTAAGAATGGCTAAGCTGCAATCAACAAAACCTTCAACTCTACAATCAACTAAGACCATCACCATGCTGGACAGGCCCTTCTGCAAAATAAGTGGCCAATCTCAATTGGGTTTGTTGGAAGTATCACTCACTACTGTTTCCTCACAACGTGGAGAGCCTGTCAGATGTCTGGGCACAACTAAAATGCAGGAAATTACCCTTTAACCACAGGATAGACACCTATTTTACCTTCCACTGAGATTAGGACAGTTCCAATGGCATTGGCTGAGTGTTTTCAGCAGAGCAGTGTAGAGGGATCAGTATGTGTAGAATATCATTTCTTTGTTAAATCATTCTTCCTATTGTTCGAAAAGTGCTCAGGGTCGTAACCAGTCATCTAGTTCTTATCCAAGGATTGTTTATCCGACAGAAGCAAGGACTTTGGCTTCCAACAAGATATAGATATTTGCCACTCCCATAACACTCGAAAAGTGTGCATACCTCGCGATGCACTTCGGGCTTCTTTATGTAATTGTTATATGATTGTTAGGTCAAATGAAGGCGTGATTGTTTTAATCCAAATGAGGGTTGGTTTTAGTTTCCTGTTTTGTTATTGTTAAAATACCTTTATTGTTATTTTAGTTACTGATGTTGTTTTGATTTATGGCCTTAAAAGCTGTACACAAATTACTGTTCGGGAGGATACTTTGAATACAAGGGGGAAGTCTTTTTGCTTTGCTGTATCTTTCCTTAAGGTCCTTATCCATGATGCAATCTATTTAATTAAAATGTCAATAATTAAACAAGATGTCTGCCTGCAGTGATTGATAATTACAACGGAAGAGTAATTATTTATGAACCTATCACTCCACCTTAGGATCCTCCAAAGGAGGCCTTTGGTTCTTCCGGGGACATGTCACATAAATACATCTAAACATGACACATAGTTCCTAGACATAGTCGGTCGGTCGGTCGGTCGGTCGGTCGGTCGGTCGGTCGGTCGGTCGGTCGGTCGGGTCGGTCGGTCGGTCGGTCGGTCGGTCGGTCGGTCGGTCGGTCGGTCGGTCGGTCGGTCCGTCGGTCGGTCGGTCGGTCGGTCGGTCGGTCGGTCGGTCGGTCGGTCGGTCGGTCGGCTTCGGTCGGTCGGTCGGTCGGTCGGTCGTCGGTCGGTCCGTCGGTCGGTCGGTCCGTCGGTCCGTCGGTCCGTCGGTCCGTCGGTCCGTCGGTCCGTCGGTCCGTCGGATCCGTCGGTCCGTCGGTCCGTCGGTCCGTCGGTCCGTCGGTCCGTCGGTCGTCGGTCCGTCGGTCCGTCGGTCGCGTCGGTCCGTCGGTCCGTCGGTCCGTCGGTCCGTCCGGTCCGTCGGTCCGTCGGTCCGTCGGTCCGTCGGTCCGTCGGTCCGTCGGTCCGTCGGTCCGTCGGTCCCGTCGGTCCCGGTCCGTCGGTCCGTCGGTCCGTCGGTCCGTCGGTCCGTCGGTCCGTCGGTTCCGTCGGTCCGTCGGTCCGTCGGTCCGTCGGTCGGTCGGTCCGTCGGTCCGTCGGTCGGTCGGTCGGTCGGTCGGTCCGTCGGTCCG
>NC_135512.1:17276940-17296940 GCF_051989575.1 Stigmatopora nigra
GAGAGAGACAGAGAGAGAGACAGAGAGAGAGACAGAGAGAGAGACAGAGAGAGAGACAGAGAGAGAGACAGAGAGAGAGACAGAGAGAGAGACAGAGAGAGACAGAGAGAGAGACAGAGAGAGAGACAGAGAGAGAGACAGAGAGAGACAGAGAGAGACAGAGAGAGACAGAGAGAGACAGAGAGAGACAGAGAGAGACAGAGAGAGACAGAGAGAGACAGAGAGAGACAGAGAGAGACAGAGAGAGACAGAGAGAGACAGAGAGAGACAGAGAGAGACAGAGAGAGACAGAGAGAGACAGAGAGAGACAGAGAGAGACAGAGAGAGACAGAGAGAGATGGATATTTATTGGAAAAATAGATTGGAAAAAATAGTGCTTGAGGAGCAATGCCATAAACAATAAGGTACTTTTTATATTGAGTTATAGTCTCCATAAAAAAATGAGTGAAAGCATTTCAAATGAGACCAAACCTTCTTACAGATTTTTAAAGTAAACAATTAGAGAGAAGAGAAACTACAATGGATAGAAATGTAACTAGATTTTTATTTCATGCCCGACAATTGAAAAATATTGATTCAAAAGTTTTATAGGAGATGATTGGCAAACTCCAAAGACAATGGAAAGTTACATTTGTTAAAAAAGAGGACTAGTTTGGGGTATTTTAAATTGAATATGCAACGCGATACACATTGTTAAATGAGTTGGGACTTCATTAGTAGGCTTTTTATAAGTAATGAGTTTGAATTGCTCTAAAAGACACTTACAAACAAGGGATGGTTGCATTTTAGTCGGTTCAATTATTTTCAGAATTTAAATGTACATTAATTTCTGGATATTAATTGATGTGATTGTAACTGTTGCAGAGAGCAGGAAAGCTGTTTTCCGGAGAGGGTAGCCTGGATTGCTTTTTGTATTTTTCATATTTTGTAGTATGATTAGTTATAATTAGTAGTGTAATTACAGGAAAAAGAAATTGGCAAAATAATGTAAGGCACCAAAATGTCTTGGCTTTACTCTTTATTCGTCAAACCATCAACAAAACCACAAAAAAATGTGCCCCATTCAAATTACTTTCGGGCCAGCTGATGCATGATCCCAGTTCTTTAATCACCCTATATGAAGAGGATCCATTACCTGATCTCTCACATGCATCATATTGAGCTCAACTGCACTCTCTTGTATCTAGTATATCTTCACAGGTATAGGAGGCTGTTGCAGCTGTACATGATAAAATGAAAATAAGGGACTGAAGTGTTTTACTTATTTCCGAATTAGACCTGTTGATCAATCTAACCCAGCGGTGTCAAATATACGGCCCGCGGGTCGGATCCGGCCCGTCTGGTGGTTTCGTACGGCCCGGGGAAGAAAGCTGCATTGTAAAAAAAAATATGATTTTTCTTTAAAATGTGTAGTTCTTGTATTATCCGCTAGGGGCGCAGTCTTTTAGTACGTGCAGACAACATGAATTGAAATTTATTTATGTTCTTATGTTATTCTCTTGTTCATAATACATTGTTCATAATGTAAAGGAAAATTCTGTTAATAAACATTTTGATAATTTACTCATTCTTTGCACTAATTATTAGTCTTTGTGACTAATACAAAGGAAAAAAGTGGGCTTATTGTTAGTTACTTCTATGTAATTTTGCAATGAGTTTACTGGTCCGGCCCGCTTGATCTCAAATTAAGCTGTATTCGGCCCGCAGACCAAATGGAGTTTGACACCCCTGATTCTAACCCATAGACCACACACTCCACCACAGGATCCTCCAAAAGAGTACTTTGGTTCTCCCCCGGTCAGGTCACATACATCTAAGGGACTTAATTTCTACTCGTTGGCAGTCACAAAAACTCCCTACTCCATGTACCGATGTTGTATTACACCTGTTTCTCGTCGAAGTCATGTTTGTAATAATTCGAGGCTCCAAAACCCGAAATTAACATCGTATTATGGGCTATTTTGGGAGGATCGCAACCCTATTTCTACATGGCCCTGTATCTGCGTCGTCACTTGATCAGAAATGACGTTCATCGCACGGTAAGGATTCCTTGCAATTGTGTAGCCAATCACAATCGGGCAGTGGCCAACAGGAACATTTTATTGGCTGTAGGTAAAGCTTTCGCGGAAGTTTGTCATTCAGGGCGGGAAAGGCATTAAAAGAGCAGTATCCAGTCTAGAACCAAGTCTCTTTTGCACACTATTTAAATGTGAAATTCGGTTTTCATTAACAGAATCATAACAAAAAGTAAGTTAATTCAAAGAGACGGAGGTTGAGCACAGTCGTAACAGGTAAGCCAAATCACGTGTTTTATTTTAGCCTCGTGCGTTCAGAACTTTAGATGCTTTCGCAGTATGTGATTGTTGCGGGCCTAGCCAAATTAATGAAATCATCTTACAACTATTTTTTTAAATCAACATAACTGTGGTCTCATGCGGAATGAGGTCGGTAAAATGATTCGAATAATTTGAATTCCCATCTTTAAAACTCAAAACCGGTTGTGTCTGGGTCAATCCGCATGAACGCAAACAGCCGCTAATTTTCTTTCCCCGGTCGCTTGCCGGGCTGTTCCTTGCCTGCGCCCGTACTGTAACACAGGAAGGGTTGCACTATAGCCTCGTTTTAATGCGATCAGGAACTGTATTTTTCAATAATACACTTTTGTGTAAACTTTATGTGGTGATATTTCGCAGTTAATTAAACTCTAGCGTCCATGGAAACGATGAGCTATATCCTGACTACCAGATGAAGAAAAAAATGTTGCCCAAACATTTATTTAGAATTTCCCCAATCTGTGTAGTAATTGGAATACTGCAAAAAAACAAAATGGTATCATTGGAAAGCTCTAAATGTCCTATAGAGCTCAAACAGAGTTAATGCGATTGGATGCACTGGGTGGAAGATATTTCGGTTTTAATATGCCCTCTACCAGCGGCGGTCCGTGCATTTTCTCGTAGCGCCCTTAACGAATCAATCCAACTCTCAGAAACTATTTTATGGCTATAAAACGTCTTCTGCAGTTACAGCTGTGACACATAAAAAAATTAATAAATCAATGCACAAAAATGGGGTAAAATCCACCTCCCATAAGCTTTTTTAGGGTGGTGATTTTCTCGGGGAAAGACAGCAAATTTACGTCAATGGCGTGCAGGCAAACATTGCCCGAAAATGGGGTAAAAGCCAGCCGAAAACAGCAATTATTGATTAAATACAAATACTGGAGCTTTTTAGAAATCCTTACCAACTCGGAGGATCATTTCCCCGGGATGTCAATGGCAAAACTAAAAATTGTGCTAAAATTGGGTAAAATCCACTTCCTAGCAGCATTTAGTGATTAAATACAAACATTGGAGCTTTTCAGATATCCGAACCGGGCCCACAATTGAAATATCATTTAGGAAAATAGCCACATTTTACTCACCAAAAATCCTTTTTATCTGTACACAATATCCATCCTCTTTCCTTTCTTCCTTCTTTTCTATCGCCATTGAAAGCTAATTCTGAAAGTCGACCCTGTCCTGTTGTATTTCTGGCGAAATTGGGCAAAAATCTTTTTCCTTTCCTATAGCCTGTTTTTGGTGTTTTTTTTTTCAGAGGCTGGGAACAAATTAATTAGTATTTAGTTCATTCCAATGGAAAGTGTTGATTTGAGATACGGGTAACTCGACATACGAGCTCAGTCCTGGAACTCATTAAGCTAATATCGCAAGGTACCACTGTAATATCCAAATATAACTTTGCTTTGAAGTTAATTTTTGTTTCTTTTGTAGATTATATACGCTTAACCTTGGTTTAAACATCCTTTATATAGGACAGAATCATGCAACCATTTTTAAAAAGTACAAACAATCAAAACCCTCGCCCTCTGAAGGATAAGTGGGCTACAGGTTCAAGCACAGAGAAGAAAGACAAGCCTTGGGTTGACAAATAGTAAGTGAATAACACAAATATCTTAAATGTATCCACCATGACTCTCATGCACCAAACAATAGACCTAAGGGTAAATCAAATTGTTTTTATGATATACTGGATTGTCACACCTTCAGGGCACCTGTAAAAACTGGAAAATTACTTAATTTTCATAATATTGCAAAATTTTGTCTTCCCTATATCTCTTCAATCCCCTAACATTACGAGAAAAGCCGTTTTGTACTCGCACAAACTTAACGTCGCACAAAAGTTAAGGCCTGGAAACTGTCAACAGTAGATATTTAAATATTAAACTCACGCTCATGCTTATAATTTTGAGAGCTGGTTTGAACAGTAGATATTTAGATATTAAACTCACTCCTACTCATGATTACAATTTTGAGAGCTGGTTTCAACAGTAAACTCTACTTTGAACCTGTTCGACAAAACATCCGGGCGACCATTGTTGGCTGTTGGGTCCCTGGTTTTGGCACCAAAGTATGATAGATCTGAAAATACTACTTCAGTAACAGGTTAAGTAAGAGTGAGATCAAATTAATACGAAATAGGTTTATTACCGGATTGCTGGATGGGGGAGAATGCTCAAACAGCTGTGAACCGCTCACAGTCTGTCGTCCCTGCAATTCTCTCTGAATGAACAGTGGGTCAGTTTTTATGTATGAGTACTGGATAATATTTCTCAGGCAGTGATGTAGGACAGTTTAGGTAAACAAAACTTTGGACTAATTTGGTTAGACATTTGCAGGTTTAAGTTGTATGCAAACACAATATTTTTATAGCTCAAACAAACTGCAGCAGCCTATATTATATTGCACGATTCGAACAAACGTCCCCCCAAGCAAGTTTTGCGGCCCGTGGGACGCTAATTTGCGGCCCGCGTCTTAATATGCAAGATTAATGTCCGTGCGCCCCGCAAGATTGATATGAATGACACGGTGTCCGGAGCTGGATGAACCAATCACGGTGAAGTATACGGCTCTGAAGGGCGGGACATTGGCCGGGCTGTCCAGTGCCTCGCTCACTCACTCATTCATTCCTCCAATCAGCTGGGCAGAGGAGAAGCCGTGAAGCCGATCACGCCGCTCGGCCGTAATCCAATACGATCGGAGAGCGAAAGTGCGCATGCGCCACAGACCCGCGCGACTGAAAGTTAAAAGTTCAATCTGAGACTCATTCCAAGTGTAAACACATATTACAGCCCCGGAGATGTCTGTTTCAAAGCCTGCCTTGAAGAGAAAGGTCAGTGATGAGCACAGACGGTTTCAAGAAAAGTGGGGAGTGCAATATTTCTTTGTTGAGCACAGGGGCACCCCGACGTGTCTCATTTGCACTGAAAAAGTTGCGGTCCACAAGGAATACAATTTGAAATGTCATTATGCTACGAGACATGCTGAGGAGTACGACAAATACCAGGGAGATGAGAGAGCCAACCAGGTTGACAGTCTTAAAACAAGTCTTCTGAGGCAACAGGGTTTTTTCAAGAAGGCTACAAAAGAAAGTGATGCAGCAGTCGAAGCTAGCTACGCCGTTTGTGAGCTGATTGCCAAGTCAGGCAAGCCATTCACAGAAGGTGAATTTATCAAAAAGTGCATATTACAGGCTGCACATATTGTTTGTCCAGAAAAGAAAAGTCAGTTCAACAACATCAGCCTTTCTGCCAACACCGTGGTAGAGCGCATTTCTGACCTGTCAAGTGACATTTATGGTCAACTTTGTGAGAAAGCGCAAAACTTCAGTGTATATTCAGTGGCTCTTGATGAGACCACAGACATCACAGACACTGCCCAGCTCGCAATATATGTCCGTGGTGTTGATGACAATTTTGAAGTGATGGAGGAGTTGCTCACAATAATTCCAATGCATGGCCAGACCACCGCTATGAAATTATTTCACATGCTGTGTGATGCCATTCAGAATGCCGGTTTGCCATGGAAGAGCTTTGTTGGAATAACTGATGGAGCCCCATCAATGATTGGGAGGAAGAATGGACTGGTAGCACTTGTTCAAAAAAAAAACTGGAAGAGGAGGGTGTGGAGTCGGCCATAGCTCTGCACTGCATTATCCATCAGCAGGCCCTTTGCAGCAGATGCCTGAAGTTTGACAATGTGATGTCTGTCGTTGTGAAATGCATCAACCAAATCAGATCCAGGGGCTTAAAGCATAGAAGGTTTCGTGCTTTTTTGGAGGAAATGGAGTCTGAACATGGGGATGTGCTCTACTTCAATGAGGTACGTTGGCTCAGCAGGGGAAATGTTTTGAAGAGATTTTTTGAGTTGAGAGCAGAAGTAAAAGACTTCATGGAGATAGACGGGGTTGCTGATCCTGTGCTAAGTGATCCCAAATGGCTCATGGACTTAGCTTTTCTTGTTGATATCACACATGAGCTCAATGTACTGAAGAAGAAGCTACAAGGCCAGGGGCAACTTGTCAGTGCTGCCTATGACAACGTGGGAGCATTCTGCACTAAACTTTTGTTATGGAAAGCCCAGCTCTCTCAGACAAACCTTTTCCATTTCCCAGCATGCAAAGCTCTTGTGGATGCAGGGACACCATTCAGTGGTGAGAAATATGTGGAGGCCATTTCGAAGCTGCAGGAGGAATTTGATCACAGATTTGCAGACTTCAAGACATACAAAGCCACATTTCAAATGTTTGCGGACCCCTTCTCATTTGACGTGCAAGATGCCCCTCCTGAGCTTCAAATGGAGCTCATTGACCTGCAGTGCAACTCTGCACTCAAAGCCAAGTTCAGGGAGGTGAGTGGAGAAGCAGACAAGCTTGGACATTTTTTGAGAGAGTTGACCCCCAGCTTCCCTGAACTTTCCCAAATGTTCAAGCGGACCATGTGCCTATTTGGGAGCACATACTTGTGTGAGAAACTCTTCTCCACCTTGAACTTCAATAAGTCCAAGTATAGGTCCAGACTTACTGATGAGCATCTTCAAGCTCTATTGAGGGTCTCCACTGCTTCCTCCCTCAAGCCAAATGTGACTAAGCTATGTGAGAAGAAGCGCTGCCAGGTCTCTAGCAGCCAGAAGTAAAGTTCAGGAAGTTAAAATTTAAAGTGCTGTTAATACAGACATTTGAAACAAAATAAAAATAATCAGTTTTCTCTACTTAGCCAGCCACTGTATATCTACTGTATTCTCATTTTTTTTTTTATTATTTATTGATTTATTTTTTATTCATCTTTAAGTTAATTTATTTAATTCATTATTTTTTGTTAAAAAAATAAAGTTATTTGATAACGTTGGAATGTTTTATCAGCGCTTTTCTTGTGGAAATCCTGACGCGGCCCAGCCTCACCCACACTCTGCCTCTTGCGGCCCTCAGGTAAATTGAGTTTGAGACCCCTGATCTAGAGGAATATAGATCGTCATTACTATGACAAGTGTTAGCTCTCATCTATTTTGTGGATGATTGATCTGGCGTTGGTCAAGAATATACTTGGGAAGAGGTGTTCGGTGTGGTAGCTTCCTTAGCTTAGCAGCTAGATCTGCCCGGCATCCGTGCTTTTGGGATGCACTACTGACGTCACCAAAACAGACCCCCTCAACGCCACGGCTGCGGCTGGATAATCTGTCCATAAGTGAAGAACACACAGGGTAGCCCTAGCGGAGTCCAACCCCCCACTGGAAACGGATCTGACATACTGCTGGCTACATGGACCAGTGTCCGACACTGGACATAAAGTGCTCCGCATATCAATGTTTCTGGAACCCCATACTTCCGGACTACCCTCCACAAGACTCCCCAGGGGACACGGTCGAACGTCTTCTCCAAATCCAAAGAGCACATGTAGGCTGGTTGGCGATCTCCCATGCACCCCACGAGGACCATGCTGAGTAGCTGATGCTCTGTTTCGTGGACAGAACAAAAATCACACTGCTCCTTCTGAATCAGAGATTTGATGTCTCAACGGACCGTCCTCTCCAGTACCCCAGAACAGACCTTTCCGGGGAGGCAGAGGAGTGTGATTCTTCGATAATTGGAACACACCCTCTGGTCCTCCAGTTAAAAAGGGGAACCACCACCCCGGTCTGCCTATCCAGAGACACTGTCCCCGATGTCCTTGCAATTTTGCAGAGGGGTGTCAACCGAGACAGTACCACAACATCCAGAGCCCAAAAAAACTCCGGGGGGCGTTATATAATTCAACCCCAGAAATAGGAGAGTCAGCCCCAGATTCCACCTAAACATACCCCCTCAACGCCATGGCTTCGAAGTTGTGATAATCATGGGTACACTGTAGTTTGATCTTTTGTCAACCAGCATCACTTCTCGACGACAACTCAGATTCGTAGTGTTATTGAACCCAGCGTGATGGACCGTGACTCACCTCCACTCTTTATGTCGGATGCAAAAGATGAGGACTTCGACAGATTTGTAGATGTTTGAATGCTCTGATTTATATTAAAGTGAGCACACATTACGCCAATAAAACACAATCAAACTGTTTTGCTCTTTCTGCCTTTTGTAAAACTTAAACTAGCATCCCTGCTTACATATGTTTCATGCTGGCTATACCATATGTTGCGCCCATTGAGCCGAACCACCTTGTGTATGGGCAAACTATATAAATAGCAACTGCAACTGAGACTGAGGTGGCCTGGCGGATGAGTGGTTAGCGCGTTGTCGTCACAGTTCTGGTATCGAATCCAGGTCTTCCTGTGTTTGCATGTTCTCCTCGGGCTTGCGAGTGTTTTCTCTGTGTAATCCAGTTTCCTCGCACATTCCAAAGACATCTATAGTAGGCTGATTGAACATTCCAAATTCTATGTATGGGTGTGAGTGTGAATGGTTGTCTATTTCCTGATCTGCGATCGGCTGGCCGCTGATTCATGAATTGCCGAATAGGCATGAAAATATGGTATTTTTTAATAGTAGTAAAAGGAATGCTAAATGGATGCTTTTTTTTTACTAAGCATTTCATCCCAGTAGGCCAAAATGTGTTGACGAAGTCACCTTTCAGGAAGAAGTTGTAGCAGTGCTGAAAAGGTCACTACAAGGAGCAGATGTAAGTTTGTTTCTTTCTTAGTGATCAATCACAAATTGCTGTGCTAAATGCTGGTGCTATGAGAAGAAAAATGGTGCTCACTAATTATTCCTCCAAATCTCTCGCCATTGTCCGCACTGAACAGTGGACTGTTCAATATTTTGATAAAGAAATGACACGAAGGCAATTAATAACAAAATTAATGTGGGGGGGGGGCTTAATATCTTGTAGGCTGGGGGCTCTCATTATGGCGATTGCGATTGACTGGTCGATCTCCAAGGCACTGCTGGTAGATCGCCTGAGAGTAAGGCATCAGTACATTGCGGGTTTTACATTGGGTATAAAAAAGTTCATAGAAATGTCAAAATCCACGCTGATATCGCAACCGAAAGACAGGAGATGTAAACTGGCAGAAGTCAGTGCCGCTTCTTATATGCCGCTGAACTGGGTAGTGCTCAGCACCAAAGAAGAATGATTTCACTGCAGAAGAGGTATGATGAATATTCAGCCGGCGATCCAGTGGCGCAAGTACGGCGCTTGGTACGCCGCTTCGAGTGCCATCTGCACCTCGACCCAAGAGAGTTCCCTTACATAACTGAAGAGAATAGCAATACCCTGGAGCAAGTTTTTTAGAAGTGGCTGCCTTAGCGGACAAACTTATTCAGAGATGAACTGAACGTGTGGATTATCATCATCATCATCATCATCATCATCATCATCACTGTGTGGGAAGGCTGCTGGCTGGCGTTATGGTAAAGCCAAAGATTTAATCAGCAAGTTCAACCGTCCTCATGCTTTAAAATGCAAAAACGGGTTATTTTTGACTGATTCGTTCACAACAGACAATGGTGTTTTTTTTAGGTTGTTTTATTTAACTGGCGTTTCGATCCCACACTTGGGCGAGTACAGTCATCCCTTCAACATCGCGGATAATGTAGACCAGACATGGCCACAAGAAGACAGAATGAACTTAATACAACTAAAAACAAAGCCTTGCTTCCTCTTTACTGGATGAGCAACCGCAAAGCCTCGATCACGAACGGGAAGCAATATCACACTAAAATGAGGCTCCCCTTCAAGGACTTGGAGTAAAATAAACCTGATTTTATTTTTTATTTTTATTTTTTTATATCAAGCGGAGACTAACTTTTTTCAATGAGTACAGTATTTGGAGTATTATTTTTTTTACAAATAGAATATATTTAGATATGAATACATTAGTTTTTATATGCTTATAGCTATAATATTTAATACATATTTAATAAATGCACTAATTGTACTTGTACTCGTTTTAAAAAAAATATAGGAGCGAAAACATAAAGCATGGTAGTAATGACGGGTGAATGATTGAGTTCTCATCAGGATCTAATTGTGGTGCCAACAGATAGATATAATAGATAAGATGAGATATAAAACCTTTCACAGCTGCTTGCAAATGCTTTCATTTTATGTTGAATAGCTTCATTTTGGTGCCCTTTATTGGTATTCACACGCGTCTGAGCTACCCTCCATCCAACCCTTCGCCGATACCCCCTGGGTGGTTGGCTGCTTTAACAAGGTAGATCGCAGAAGGTTGACTACTTGAAAAGTAGATCTTTATACAAAAAAAGTGAGCACCCATCTTTTAGGTGCTAGCAATCGGAAAACCGGCGCCAATCTTTAGAAACTTGAGTATCGGGCTGTTATTAATCTGACCAACCGAAAATGAAGATTATTTCAGATCAGTTTTCTCCTTTGAACCGCAAAAAAAAAATGTAATTCCAAATTTGATATGGAACATATTTAAAAAGATATGGTTTCTTTTTTAAATAAAAAAAATGATGAAAAGAAGTTTTCCCTTATTAAGAAAATATATAACTATTTAATAACTCAAATAAACATTGTTTAGATCTATAAAAAACTGAATATTTAGGGCTTTAGATCCAGTTCTTTTAACCCGTCTAAATATTACATCTAAAATGGACCGGCCCACATGAAATCGAGTTGAAGTTAATGCGGCCTGCGAACCAACCCGAGTTTGACACCCTTGAAATAGGTTGAAAACCCAATACAAGTTAAACATGACTACTATCTTGTTCCGTCCTAAATTTTGAAGCCAAATTAACTCATCATTCTCCAATCTTTTTTTTAACCGATTGCGGTAACTTGAAATATATTCTCCCATAAAACCCTGAAAAACGCAACAATAACCAGAGAACCCTGCAATTCCTGCAGACCATGTTTTGCTCTTATCCTGAAATGTTCAACGGAAGCGCGCTCTTGGCTGTTAACTGTTACCTTTAGTTTTTCTCACACACAGCTTATCTGACATAAATTTGTGGATGATTTACTCTGTTAACATTGAATTGAATTGAATGGTTTTATTTTCATTATACAAGTATAAGGGAATTTAAAGCTTTCACCACAGTGCACAAATAACAGCAGATGGACCAATAAATTAAAATAAATAAGTATTCCATGTGAGGTCAGCAGAGTGAAGCCCGTTTGTTCCTTCGGAAGTGTAGGATGAGTTCCATGGTTGGTTTTAGAGACGTTCGGCACCAAGTCGCACTACTCGCTGAGTCTATGGACGCAACAACAAACAACCAGACACAATCAATATATCGTATGGATAAATAATCATTAAATAAACAATAAATAATAAACAAATAAGTAGTTCAAGTGAGGTCAGCGCAGTGGGCTTATTCCGTCAGAATTCAATAATGGTGCCACGGTTTTAGAGACGTTCAAGTGCCTAGTTGTTTGTAGGTATTGTTTCCAGCGAGGTATCATGTTTGAAATTTCACCTTTTAGCTGTGAGTATTGCGTTTTAGAGAAGACTACCATGATCTAAAAAAATGCTGCCAGCACAACTTTATTCCATAGCAAAAACATTGTTCTGCATGCGCAAGGTTGCTTCAGCAATGTCTTTGTCTAGCATTTTTTTACTTTTCTCATCATGCACAGACCTGTGCTTTTTGCATTTTTGTTTTTGGGAAATTTGCGACTCGACTCCACCCGTTGTGTGGCTTGTTTATTTTTTTTGCTAGTCCTAGATGTCTTTGGAGCCGTTCAGCCGTGCCTCCGCCGAGACCGGACGTTTGGTCGACCGGACGTTTGGTCCAGTAAGCTCTGTCACCATTTGACCGGCGACCAAAAGGGACTAAAAGACCGGCGACCAAACGTCCGATCACCCAAACAAGGAGATTTCTCGAATTTTGGATGAAATAAAGTTCTAATCTAATAAAATGAAGTCTCTGAGATTGGTAACAGTGATTAAAAACTCCACAGAAATCAGTAAATAGGCACTGCATAAATAAATAAATATCAATAAAAAATGTTGGCTTTGTTTAGGTTTCCAATTAAATACTCTTTTCTATTATGATTTTCTCATAAATCTAGCTCCCAAACCTGCTCTTTTATGGTCCACCTGGAACAGGAAAGACCTCTACTATATTTGCTGCTGCAATCGAACTTTATGGGTGAGTGACATTTTTTTTAAATTAGTTGAATATTACCTATTTTACTCACTACTGTCTTCATCCCTATCTCTTTTTCTTTAATCAATACAGTCCAAAGCTATACAAACAGAGGGTGCTTGAGCTCAATGCTTCAGATGAAAGGGGCATTCAAGTTATCAGAGAGAAAGTCAAAAACTTTGCTCAGCTCACGGTAGCAGGGACTCGGCCAGAGTGAGAATGAACTGTTACATGCAGACAGCAGCTTTTAGATTTAAAAAAAAAATACCACATCACCTTGTTAAGATTCACAATTATTTAAGCCCAATTTCCACATTGGAATTAAACAATGCCTATATATGCTGTATTTCCAGTGGGAAGGCATGTCCTCCATTTAAGATTATTATTCTGGATGAAGCAGACTCAATGACTGCGCCTGCTCAAGCTGCACTTAGAAGGATTATAGAGAAGGAGTCCCGTACCACACGTTTCTGCCTCATCTGTAATTACATCAGCAGGTAAGGACATGACTGAATGTTTTGAAAGTACTCTTTCTATCAATTTTTCAGGATTCAGTTTGTATGTATATGTATTTTGTAGGATCATTGAGCCCTTAACTTCCAGATGTTCAAAGTTCCGTTTTAAGGCCCTTGCTCACAATGTTCAAGAAGAGCGTCTATTGAAGATATGTGAGAAAGAGAACCTCAAGTACACCCAAGAGGTAAGCACTAATGGAAGAATGGTAGCCATTGGAATAAATTGAATGCCTTTATTGTCATTACCAAGTACAAAGAGAATAATAGGTCCAATGTACATATACATAATTAGTCATCATGTGAGTGGTTAACACTCTAGCCTTCACAGATCGAGTATTCAATCCCAGCTTCAGACCTTCCTGTGTGGAGTTTGCATGTCGTCTCCGGGCTTGTGTGGGTTTTCTCCTGGCATTTTGGATTCTTCCCACATCCTAAAAACATACTTGGTAGGCTGGTTGAACACTGTCTGTCCGCCAATTCAGGATGTCTTCCGCCTGGTGTATTTGGTTGGGTTTTAGGTTCATCAATAATTATACATTAATATAATTATAAAACAATACAAGGAGATATCTGATTATTAATTTTGGCATCTCTGATGATTATCTTGCAAGGAGAGTCTATTCTGACATCGTCCTCGTCACAAATGAATTTCTGGCGCACGTCAATTTCTCCTACCCATTTAAGGCCTTAAATCAAAACAATTACAAGGTTATTGATTAACCCAATTGCGCAAGCAAAAACATCAACTGTAACAAACATCGCAGATCAGGTATTAATTAATAACAATTCAGGTCGGAACACAATAACAATTCCATTAGAAATTAAACAAACACGCCACCAACTAAATTACATAATCGAGCGAAACAAGCATCACAATTTAAAACAATATGCGAGTAATCCCAATGGTTGGTTAGATATTGCCATCTTCCAAGTCAAAACATTTGAAGAGTCCTTCCACAAATCTTCAACGTGAACTTGCGACTGAGTGAGGCGTCGAGGTTTAATCCAAATCAAACAATCAACAGTCCTTGGATCCATGTGTGAACCCAGGCTTTCTAAACAACTTTGATAAGTCCAACTTGATAGCGACCTTTCCCTCTGCTCATCAAAGCAGATGCACCAAAGTGACCCCTTCCAGCGTCCACATGCTAAGTTAAACATAGCATTTCCAACATATAATGTATAAACTTAAAGAAAGTGAAGTACATATAATAAACTCAATATTCCCCCCTGTTTATACATTTGCTAATATATAATAATTAACTTTAATAAATCAAAGCATGCTTCATTACAAACATAAATAAACTGAACATCACCCCCATGTTTATATGTTTGCTATTAATCATTTTATGGGAAATAAAAATACTTTGGGGAAGTCTGTTTGACTCGATCGTAACCAGAATTCACCTTACTTGTATATCTGGCCTGGAAAAGGAAGAACAAAATCATTCTCGTTCATAATTTGTATTTTCCTGGACATCAATGTTATCACCACTAGGCTGTCTAATGAACAGATACAATCATTGTAATTCGGAATTTGTTGGAGCTACTGTATCAACCCCAAGCCGGTCTAGCAAAAAGCGTACGCAGGGAATAAACAACACCCACACAATGTCAAAGTATTAGCCAAAACAGCCATTGATGTTACCTCGGTGAAGGTCAAGTGTTTACATTTGCTGAAGGCCTTAATACCACTAGTCTGCCGCAAAGTGGACAGTTCCACCCCAGAGTACCTCTGCGTTCCCGGTTGGGTTCAGGGTCAGGCCTTCAACGGCTCAGGTTAGGGAACTACTGGGGGACGTGTTGTTGAGTGCAACATTTTCAAACATTGCACTTTGTCTACCACACCCAGATTCAGACCTAAGGTTCAAACCGGTAAAGTTAACACAGTGGAAAAATTGAATTGCCATTTACTGCATCACAGGATATACACTTAAGTTAATCAATAATTAAACTTTAATATAATTATAAAACAATACATGTGGACATCTGATTCAATTATATACATTTATTTAAATTGGCATCTCTGGTGATCAACTAGCAAGGGAGAATACATTCCCACATCGTCTTTGTCACGAATAATTCTGTAAAGTGGCAGTTTCTCCTGCTCATTTAAGGCCACAAATTAAAACAAATACAAGGTTATTGATTAATCCAATTGCGTAGGCAAAACAACAGCTGTAACAATCATCGCATATCAGGTATTCAATAATAACAATTAAGGTTAGAACTCGGAAACAAACTCCATTGGAAATTAAACAAACAAGCCTCCATTCGGCAAAACAATTCCATATCAGGCGAACCGAGCGTCACAATGTAAGAACAATATGCGAGTGTTCCCAGAGGTGATTGATAGCGATCTGCTGGAATCAAGAGTCCTTCAGGGCTCCTCTTTGCAAACTCGCATCAACAGTCCTTGGAGCCCAGGACAGGGTGAAATGTCCGGTCAATAGTCATTGGAATAGGGCAAAACAATTAAACGTCCCCGGAGCCAGCTGCAGAGGGAAGTGTCCTTCGGTAAGAGTTATACTGATTTGTCTCCGTTGCACATATTAATATACAGTGTGCCCTTGCTACTTCGCGGCTCAGCCACGGCAGACTAAGAGCTTTGCAGATTTTTTTCAGGAAAAAATAAAATTAAAGATATTAAATTAAAATTATAAATTACATCATTTTACAAGATGTGAAACAAAATATTCAATTAGAATTAGTAATTGCATCATTTAAAAAAAATTTAAACACAAAGAATGCACATGTGCGCAAAGCATCACGGGGCATCACGGGCATAAACGCAAGCTGATTAGCCAGCTGAATGCTCACTGAATACTCTACTCCCCATTGGCTCATTCACCACGGAAGCCCAAGCTTCTCCCGATGCCCATTTTCAGTCTACGCTAATCTCGTGCTAGCATACAGAACGCTTCTCGCCAAGCTAAAGCTAAGCGTAAAAGTTTTGTGAAGCTCTTCGTGATGCCTCCCAAACATGTGGCCTTAATGAGTCCACGGTGCGGTACATAAAGAAGGAGAACATCCGCAAAACTGCTGCAATATCTTTCACGAAAGATGCCAAAAGGTTTGTGAACACCCAGATTAAGGCCTTGGTGTGAATGGAAAATGCACTGGTTATTTGGATCCGTGATTGTAGGGCGAAGAAAATCAGCCTGGACGGAAACTTAATCCGAAGTATGGCTAAATCTTGCCTGATCCATGCCTTTTTGTTGCACATCCAGTAGCATCACTGGCAGTAAGGCTTGTTCTTCAATATGCGAGGATTCCGTGACCTGTGCATCAGGCCGGGCTTCGGCATGATTCCTGCTGCATGGCCACACAAGAGCAGAGTCACTCGATCCTTGTGGGATTTGAAACCTGTCTTCTGAAGTTCGTCCTTGAAAAGAAATGTTCGGGACGGCATCCTCTTCCAGTAGAGTCCTGTTCCATCCATGTTGAAGACTTGCTCCGGGACATAGCCATTTTCTTTTATCATTTCCGGAAACACATCCTCGATATAATGCCTCACTGCTGCTCTGTCTGCAGAGGCTGCATCTCCATACAACGACACATTCTTAAGTCTGACTAACATTCAGAATGCCCTAAAGGACATGAGAGAACAGACACTCATCTGCAGCTGGAGGAAATTGTGGCCAAAGAAAATCACTCAAGACTGAGGGTTTCACGCCTAACGAAATCCATCACTCTGCCGTTGATTAGGCTGTCAGGCTGGCTCGGTTGGTGCAGACTGAAGGCTTCTCGGATATGACGGCTGATGAAATTACAAATCTCATCGACTGTCACTCAGACCCACTGACAGAGGAGGACCTACAGGAAATGACCAAGTCGGCGAGTGAGGAGGAAGACGACGAGTCTGCGACGAGGGTGACAAAGCTGACGAAGGTGGCCTTACTTTGCATAATTACCAGGACCTCTTCAATGCTGCCAAATACCTAAAAAAAAAAGGCCAAAGAAATGGACGATAACATGGTGAGGGCCGTTGAGTTCAGCAATTGCATCGATGACGTCATGGCTGTTTACAGGTGCATCTTCACCGACCAGAAAAAACAATGTCCACAACTCCCCGTAACAATGTTTTCGAATTTCTGAGTTTTCTGAATAAAAGTCTACATTTATTACATTTGCAGTTTTTTTACCGTATATATACTGTATTTGATTTGTTTGTATGCACCAACATAACAACTGCATTCTGATGTGGAATAAAACACCTGAATGAACAGCATATTAGTCTGGTGGTGGTTTTGTGCACGTGTTATACGTTTCTTTAAGCATTTTTGAAGGGGCATCTCTACTTCGCAGAAATTCACTTATCGCGGGTGGTCCCGGTCCCCATTAACCGCGATGACCGAGGGAACACTATACTTATAATGATTAATGCTCACATTTATAATAGAATCCAGAATAACCAACACACTTTCAATATTTTTCTGTACCAGTAGGACACGTTTTTCCATTTGTAAAAACACTTTCCCCAAGGAATGGTGATTGATGGAGTGGTTGTATTTGATCGTATTTTCCGTTGTACGGTCGTTTGTTATAACCCTTTGTAAGATGGTTTAGTCTCAATTGAAACACTTTCACCTTTCGCATATGGAGACGTCAAAATCAATATGCTGAGCAATATTTGTTCCAATCAATATTGGAGTGGTTCCCGCATTTTATTAAGTCCGAGAGCAGGTTTGAGCACCACTGTTGGTCCAGTCCGTTTCCTGTTGAGAAGCAGTCTCCTGCTAATCCAAATTCAATGCGTTTTCTTAAAGATTTCCCTTTTTATGCAGTCAGCCAGATTAGCCTTATCATCCTGTTCCAATCTTGCAGTGAATAATGGTATTTTTTACGGTCTACTAAATATGATTTCCATATGTTGTCCTGTTGAACTCGTTATGTAGGCAGTGGTTTCATAAAGAGATATGGAACCTTCTTTGCATCCAGCCAATTATTTTGTTAACACAATTTGGGTGCCATTATCACTATAAATCAATGGTTCTTTGGAATTTCTAATTGTGCACTGATATGTCGAGTAGAGGTTAAGCATGCTCTGCAACCAACTTAACCGTATAAGTTGTGTAGTGGCACCGTACCCAGCCACTATCCCCCCTGTCCAGACATAGGACTTCCCATGACTCAAGCTAGGTAAACTGATGTCCCAATTTGTTTTTGGTTTTTTCTTTGTTTTCCCTCAGTGCTCCAGAATTTCCCATTCAGAAGAGCGGGATATTTGTTTCTCCACATTAAGTTAAAATGATGAGTACTGCTCCAAAATTTCGTCAAAAAATTCATTTTGCGAAAAAATAGCATTTAACAGGTATATATTTCCGCGTATCTCAAACTCCTAAGAGTTATCAATTAAACAACTACTACTTTGTCTTCATTTGTTCTCACGGCTGCAAGAAATGATACCACAGTGCAAAGAAATTGATGGGGAAATATCTTTTTATTTTTACATTGCCAAATGCATGTCTTACAAAGTTCAAATATGGTGCTGCTGTTTAATAAAAATATTCCTGAATACTTCCCGTGAGAAGAGTATTCAGGAATATTTTGTAGATTTATAATATTCATAATGTGCTAAAATCACGTGGAAAACGGCATTTAATGATTAAATAGAGGATTCCTGGACTTACTAAAATACAGACTAGAGGGCTTCGAGAACAATAACTGAAAATGCTATTGAACACACTTCTAGTGATGTGTGCCAATAAGAACAATATTTTAATATTAAATAATATCCCCTTATCTTAGGAAATATAAATTCAAAATGATTTGCTCAGAACCTTAATTCAAAGATTAATCTCAATGTTTTCTATTATGGTGTACATTTTCTGGAGTAGGACTACAATTTCCTGTTATACTACTTTTTTTGTTCTGTCATTATAGTACTTACTGTTATAACTACTTTGTTTCACCGTGAATAAATGCCCTTGTTATTCTAAATAAATATTGTTATCTGTAACAGGCCAGGCCGTATATGGCCCGCGGGCCGAGGTTGAAAAAAACATGTACACACACGACTGGCTGGCGGGGCGAGCGCGTAGGCGCAACGTCCTTTAGCTTGGTATCCGGTCGGCTAACTAGTCGTTCGGTGACAATCGAAGGACAACAGCTTGGCAGATCATTTATGTAAAAACTGAAGAGCAATGGAAATTGCGTGTACCCTAAGACTGTGAGATTACAATTAGACAGTTTAGTCAGAAATATCTGATGTTTGGTGTCCAATACACTTTTGAGCAATGAAAACCGCACCAATGACCTGGCCTTTATTTAGTTTGATTTTTATTGTTTTCTAAGAAGAAGCAAACCACTGTCTCAGTACAATATTGTTTTCTAAAGTCAAATTGCAGCCTGTTCACGGTCTACTGACTGTTCTTAATGTGATCTACAATTTGCTTCGCTACTTTCTTTCCCAAGACTTTGAGATGGTTGGAAGGATGCTTATAGGTCTGTAGTTGTTATTGCGGGCTTCCCATATATAAGGACTGGTGTTATGACTGAGCACGTTCAGGCTTCAGGGAAGAGACTCTTATAAAGAATTTGTTATATGTAGTAATAGTGGCTAATGGTGCTATGAGAGATTTTTTGGTGACTTTTGAGAAATGTTACATCTGTATTAAACATCTTTTCCTTTGGAGCTTTTGAGACTAGCCACATCTTTCTCAACTTGTGACTGCAAAACTGTGCAGATTAAGAAAATGTTCATTTGTTTGGGTGGGTGATATTCTATCTGAGAGATGTTATGTCTCAGTTCCTTGACAGAGTCTATAAAATAATCATTTAGAGTTGTAGCTATGTCTCAACTAACGGACGTGTAGCTAAGGCTACCTCAGTTAATGGTGTTAGCCCAGCCAATGGTGTGGGCTCGGCTAACTTTCTGAGTTTAGTCAACAGGCTTGCTCTACAGCCTCACTTCTGTTCCTATCCTACCCCGGTCCTGTTGATCTCACTATTTCTTTTGGTCTGTTTCTCGCACGATGGAGGTTGCTCGAAACCGTAGTTACGTGCCAGAGACAGATGTTAAATAAAGCCATGCGGCTGTAGTATGTTAACATCCTGTATTGACGAACATCTTGCAAAAAGACACGCATTGCTTGCATT
>NC_135512.1:17316940-17347022 GCF_051989575.1 Stigmatopora nigra
CTTCTGACTTTCCCCATTGTAGCATTTGTGGTTGTTTTCATTCAAGGTGCCCTATTGAAATGGCCTCAGAGAAGTCACCAGCTGTAGTCACTCATAACTTTAGAAGTTAATAGGCCATGCTATGAAGCTCATATCACTGACACTACTTTCTCAGTCACCAAAATTGCTAAGTCATGTTGCGCTACGTATATTTTTGATCCAGCATATTTGATCACTATTTCTGTTAACCCATAATAAAGTAATGAAAGAACAAAACTTCATGAATGTTTTTGTGTGACAAAGTATCTGTTCCAATCACTATCAGATGAACATCTGAATTTTAGAAATAACTGGAAACTTAAGAAATCCATGACATTGTTCTTCAAAAGTGTGTGTAAACCTTTGACCACAACTTTATATATATTCATATACATACAAAATATAACAAACAAAAATTTAAGCTAACAGATATCAATTCTCTATTGGCAGGTTGTTCCTACTCAGATGATCACCAATTTGCTTCAAGTCTGCTTTAAAGGAAGCTTTGAGCAACTAGAGTTTGCAGTCCAGGTAGGTCCGCTAAAATTACTTTCTTTAAAGGAAACTTAATTTCACCACATTTTCTGTAATATCTTTTCTTTGTCAGAGCATGGTGGATAAAGGATATGCCGCCACGCAAATCTTAAGTCAAGTTCATGACTCTATTATTGAGCACAACTTGAGTGACAAGCAGAAGTCTGTTGTCACTGAAAAAATGGCGGTATGTTGCACAATTGATTTTTTACATAATTGCTCTTAATTATGGTTAGCGCATTTCCGTAACAGAATAAGTATAATTGTTGGACTCATAAATATAAAAAAAAAATATTACCATATTTTCTAGTATTTGTAACTCAAAAAAATGATGAATGAATCAAGGTTACGGATTATATGCGTACAAGACATACAGTATTGCTCTTTCACCAGTATATGTCGCCAAATTCACCTTTACTATTTGTTGGTTATTTTCTTTTTTGCTGTAAGAAAATAACTACAGTCGAACCTTGTGGTACGACCACTCTGTCATACGACATTCATGTCTTACGACAAAGATTTCGATCGAATAATTTGCCCGAGATACAATAAGAATTTCGTCATGCGACCAAGCCAGGTGGCCATGGCACTGTCTTTTTTGCATCTCTTTTGTGTATAAAATATTTCCACGACCACTAGGCTGTCTTTGCATTTCCCCACCCGCCCGTTTTTTTCCCCGTGTTGGTTACATTTACATACCAGCTAAACAATATTGCTATGAATCGGCAGAGTTCTGCAAAGAACAGGCGACCGTTGACAATGGACGTGAAACGTGAAATAATTTAAAAATATAAGAGTGGGGTACGTGTTACTGAGCTCGCCAGGCAATAAGAGAGGAATATGTCAACCATTTCCACCATCCTTAAGCAGAAGGACGCATCAAGACATTTGCCTTGATTTTCGACGAGGAAAGTTACATCCACCAGCAAGTTTTCAACTGCGATGAAACTGGTCGTTTTTGGAAAAATATGCCCAGGCGGACATTCGTTGTGGCAGAGGAGAAGGCCTTACCGGGACAAACCCATGAAGGACCGCTTAACGCTAGCGTTGTGTGCTAATGCGAGCAGTGACTGTAAAATTAAGCTGCTACTAGTGTACAATGCGGAGAATATGCGTGCGTTCAAGAGACATAATATCAATAAGGAAAACCTACAAGTGATGTGACGCGATAATTCTAAAGCTTGGATTACGCGTATTGTGATATTTGTTTGCGTCATTATTGAAATATTTTGAAGGGGAGGCAAAAACAATCAACTCTTGATGCGTTTGTCTTGAAGACTCCGGCAAAACGTCCGGGTGGGTTCAGCCCGTAGAACTAAGGTAAAAAAAGATTTAAACAAAATTAGAATTCAGTTTTCAGAGGATTTTTGGTGAGGAAAATATGGCTATATCCCTAATTGATATTTCAATTGTATGCGGTTATTATTGCAGCTTTTTTTGTCGCAAGCTCTACCTTCAATAGAGGTGTTATAGTCATTAAATAGTTTTGGAGGGTTGGATTGATTTGCTGCAGGCATCGCTAGGAAATTCACAGACAGCCGCTGCCATTTTGTGAGGAGTGGGGCCAGATCTGTGTTGCGTTTGTGAATGTTCAGGATTATTTCTTTAGTTTTCGTGGTGTTTAGTGTGAGATTGTTCAAACACCGTAAATACAGTCTTGAACTCATCACTGTAGACTTATCCCCCCCAGAGATAAGTCCAACCACAGGGCTATCTCCGGGGGTGTAGCTTATATGAAAGAGTATGGTAGTGCTGGGTCACTCAGCCTCGAGTTTGGATAGAGGACCGCAGAAACGTGTCTCAATACGAAAATATGGCACCACATTTTACGAGAAAACCTTACTCCTTCACATATCACCAGTATTGGATGGCCAGTTTGGCCTAGTGGTGCGAGTTGTATCGCGTTGGCTTCACATCTGGGGTCCTGGGTTCAAATCCAGGTCATGTCCGTCTTTATGGAGTTTGCATGTTCTTCCCTGGTCTGCATTGGTTTCTTCCGGGTACTCCGGTTTCTACATGGGATATGTACACATAAAGCTCACTACCCTGTAAAATGCCACGAATCCGCCACTGGGTCCAAACCAAGGGAAAAAGTAGCCCTTAATAGTCAGAAAATTGTGGTAGTCGTGTTGTGTGAAGGGTTATTTGATTCTGGTGTTTGGTCATTTTCAGATGATGGACAAATGCCTATCTGATGGTGCTGATGAATACCTGCAGCTGCTGAGTTTATGTTCAATATTCCTGCCACAAGCACACTAGAAAAACTGAAAATGAGTTACTATAAGAATGTTAACCCATCACAACTAAACTACCAATGAAACCTATGGATACATAATTCAATTTCATAGACACCTGACTGTGATTCTGCAACATTTTTAATACTTCACTTAATTTGAAACAGAATAAATATTTCAATGTTTGAATGCGTCATTTTTTTACTGTGAAACCCAGAAATATATTTTAACAATATTAAAAGTGAATTTTATTTTAATGGGTAATTCAAGGGCAGACGATTAATTTGATTAAAAGGTCGTGTGAAGTCCAATTCAGCTAATACATTGTTCCTAGGGTGAAAGTCAATTTTTAACAACCCTGAAAAATTCAACTTATAAAAATCAATAGGTAAATATTTGTTCTGTCTTTCTCTCTGTCTCTTGCTCTATATATCTAGCTCTATCTTTCTCTGGCCAGTTGTTAGGTTCATTAATAATTACCTTCGTCCGTAATTATCAATAACTGCAGGCAGACATCTTATTCAATTATTGACATTTAATTAAATAGAATGGATCACAGATAAAAACCTCAGAGGGGAGATTCAGCAAGCCAGAGTTTCTCCTTCAACTTCCGAACGTCTCCCCGAATAGACATTTTCGTACGACTCTTATTGCCATGAATCAAAACAATTTACAGAGTTGTTGATCATTCCATTACGTATGAGTAAAAACAACATCTGGAACTACAATAACAATCAAAGTATTTTACCAATAACAAAAACAGGAGACTAGACCTAACAACATTTAGATTAGAACAATTATGCCTTCCTTGACCTAAGAACCATATAATAATTACATAAAGAAAAACCCGAAGTGCGTCACGAGTGTTATGGACGTGGCAGAAACAATATCTTTGTTATGGGCTCCGTTGCTGGAAATGGCAGATATCCAGTCCTTGCCCGATCAACAACCCTCTCAGCCCGATACTGGGTATGTGGATGTAGCAACAATCCTTGTAGGATGTAGCAACAATCCTTGGAGTCCATGTGAGAGTGGACTAGGCGGCAGTTCATGACCTTGCAACACTTTGAGAATAATAAGAGAATGATTTAACAAAGAAATGACTTAATACAACTATTTATAATAGTAATACAGAATAAACCCAACATTCCCCCGTTTTTATAATATGTATGTTATTAATCATTTCTTAGTAATCACGAATGGAAATGTCGGTGACTGCGATTTTATCCGCCTACTCCTTACTCCCATTGCTGGTCTGAAAGAGAAAGAACATAATTTTATTCGTCCAATTGGTCCTCGGATTTACCGTACTCCTGGACCTCACTGCTTTCCCCAAACCGTCCCATAAGATACAACTCATGTACTTTAGAATTTGTAGGGGCAATTGCAGTAGTTATAAGTCGGCTTAGCAAGGAGCGCAAACAGGGGATACTACATCACCCACACAATGTTAGGATAGCGGTAATTGTGCCTATAGTCACCACGAAGGATGTAACCAAATCTTCAGATTTTCCAAAGGTCTTATCCCACCAATCTGACAATGCGGACGTATCTACTCCAGAAGGCTCTTGCATATTGCGGTTCAGTGTTTGCAGGCCAGTAATGGCCCTGGTGAGAGATCCACTGGGTGACGTGTTGTTCGGTATGAAGGTGCAACATTGTTTTCCAAACATTGCACACACGCCCCCTGTTTCAAGGATCATATCCACCGCTATGCGATCCTGGAACGCCATCAGACTGGTAGCTGCCAGTTGTTCCTTCATGGCCACAAATCCCTGTTTAATATAATTTCCAAGTTTTGGACATTGTAATGTAAGTGATTTATTCTATCCACATTTTTGTTTGGGGTGATTAGAAGGAAGATAGACTCCCAACCTGCTGCGATCTGATTAGCCAGCTTATACTCATCTGGTACGCCCCGGGGGATGCCAATCGCATCAATGTATGTTGGATCTCCTTCCCTCCATGCCTCTCGACGATGTCCGGAGGGTCGACCCTTCACCTCCGAATTCTGAGCCGCCAATTGTATCTCCTCCACTGTGGATGGAAAAACAGACACCGGTAAGAGCAGTGAGACCAAAGTACCTAGTCCTGCCGCGTTTCGGCAGGAGTCGTATAATTTATCTACCACCCCGCCACCATAGGCCAGAACGTGGTATCAGGGGTGTAGTTTGTTTTAGAACGCCAGTACACCATGTCTCATTTATCGCCCCCAGCTTCAGACCATGCCCTGTAAGGTTTAAGCAGGTAAAATGATTAAACAGTGGAAAAATTGACTTCCTATTTACTTGCGTAACAGGATAAACACTTTCAATATTTTTTTTTTTTCTGTACAAGTATGACACGTTTTTTCATTTGTAAAAACACTTTTCCCCAAAAGAATGGTGATTGAGGGAGTTGTAAGATCCCATCGTATTTCCCTTGTCTGGTAGTTTATTCTAATCCTTTGTAAGATGGTTTAGTCTCAATTCAAACCATATGGCGACGTCAAACCCAATATAAAAGAGTTCCCTATAGTTTTATGGTATTGCTTGCTGAGCAATAATCTTTTCAATTAATATTGGTGTTTCCCGTATTTTATTAAGTCAGAAAGTTTATCTTACCCGTCCCCTCAATGTTTCAATTGAGACCACCCTTTTACTAAAGTAGCTCCACATAGTGCTTGCCTTCTTTACACTCCATTAACAGCGCCCAATTATCCCCCGTTTGGGAAATCCCTGTTTCAGAAATAAATTTCACAGGTTAATATGTCAGTCCAAGCTTTCCAATCTTGACCAATTTCTGCAACAAGGCTTTTCCCAATCTTCAATTTTTTTTGCTGTTAATGTACCACACATATTTCCCACCATAGATTGACCCCTTGTATGGCAACCGGGGCGTCGCCGAGTCCAAATATATATTTTCAATCTGGAAATTTGATTTAGTAGGTAATGTTAATTAAATGTAAATGTGTATGTTTCTCGGTTTACCCTCCCGTAAGAAGGTGTATCCTCAATTGAAACGCCTCCGCCTTTTTCTCCAACTGGAGAAAACAACCCTACTGTGGAAAGGAATAGAATCACAATCATCATTAATCTCATTGCCCCAAAAGCAATAATTGTTTTCAACATGACTTTTTGTCTTTGTTTAGGGATTTTTTCCTCTTGAAACGTTTCAATTTAGACAACCTTCTTACTGTGGGAAAGGTGCATCCGTGTCCCCTTTCAGTAACAAGGACCCTCCCACTTTGCGTTGCTCCGATGTTTCTTCTTTTATGCTGCGTATCAGCACCCAGTCTTCAAGAATCACCGTCACTTCGTCCGTTTCCTGTTGAGAAGCAAAATCTCCCTCTGATAGTCTAAATTTGGTGTGTGTTTTTTTTTTCTCTGATAGATTTGCCTTATCATCCAATTGTCATTGTGTAGTGAATAATAACAATTTGTAAGGTCTACCAAACAGGACTTCATATAAGGTCCGCCAATTGTGAATGGTAGACAACTATTATATTAACAAAATGGGAGTCATTATCACTAGATAGTTTCTGGAATTCCATATCGTGGAATGATATCTATATGATCAAATAGAAATCAAATAAAATCTGTTAATGTATCTTTTGAAATGGATATGTGGGTATGCATATAGATTTAAACCCTAAGCCTTGTAGTGCCGTTGTAGCAAGGCCACCTCCCCCTTGTCGAGACATAGGTCTTCCCTTGACTCAAGCCCAACTTATTTTCTTTATTGATCTTTTATTGATAGATTATGTCTCGGTGGTCCGCCAATCAAAAAAACACAAAAAGACAAACTATCATTCATGCTCACACTCATAAACAGAAGAATTTAGTGTGTTCAACCAGTCTGGCATCCATAATTTCATTTTGTGGGAGTAAACTGGAGTACCCGGAGAAAATCCACAAATTCTCGAGGACGCCATGAATACCCCACATTCCGGAAGGTCTGGATCCACCCCGCATTCATTAGTAGATCCTTTAATATACACACCCCCACTCTAGCATTTTAACCGTTTGTAAAAAAATACCTTCAAGTTTCACACAAAGTTATATCCTTTTTAATGCTATCAGTTTAGCTGTTTGTTCCCCCAATTGAAGTGGCAATAGTTTCACATCTAAGGTTTTTATTTTCACAGCCGCCATGACCTAATGGCCCCCTATCAGGTTTTTGGAAAATCCCAATTTCCTCTAATAGCATGCCAATCACCTTTTAATGCGGCCACCCAATTTTGTTTCCACTTGTTTCAGGTGATAAAATAATCTCCCCCATTTGTAAAACAAATTCATCCACGCCTATTTTATACAACATGACGCCTATGGCCTTTATTACGTCGCCTTGACTCCAAATTCTATGAACCAAGATAACACGGCTAATTTGTAAGTGAATTTCGCCCAAATCCCATTTTGTTCATAGACAATCCATGTACCTAAAGCGTCACTTGTTTCAAAACATGAAAGGCCCCACTAGAATTCGGGCATCCAGCGCCAAATAGAGCCTATTTACACATTTGTCTCAATTTTGTTTTAGATATGGGGTCCCCAATTTCCCAAAATTTCCCAGAATTCATGTACCACCACATCCTGTCAAAAACCCAAAATGACTAACATAACCTGTTTCTAAGCCAGATTCTGGAATTTGGAGAATTTCTCCTTTCCCTCCCTTATCTAAGCTTGTTATTGCCACTCGTTATCACTGTAACATTCAGGCGTATTAACCCCATCATTGCAATGGTATGAATTTCAAGCTAAAGTTCTCACCAATTTGCATGCCCTTAAAGCAGTATAAAGCAACGTTATTTGGTTGTATCAATTGACCAATGCTTATCCAATCCGTAATATCCTTAAAATCATCAATATGACCTGTGACAAAGCATATTTCCTCCCGCCAGGACAACAGACAATGTTCTTTCAAGTGCACTTTGAAAAACATTCCATGTTACTCCATTCTTAGGGAAAATATGCTCATCCTAAACCAATTATTTTTTCTACAATTCACCTAATTATTTGGATGAATGCCATGAATTTTATCATGCCACTATTGCATTGTAAATTTCCCATCTGATGTCGTTAACAGCCAAATAATTCAATACCTACTATATACTTTGTATATGCTCTCTCTCTCTCTCTCTCTCTCTCTCTCTCTCTCTCTCTCTCTCTCTCTCTCTCTCTCTCTCTCTCTCTCTCTCTCTCTCTCTAACGCTCTCTTTCTCTCTCTCTCTCTCTCTCTAACGCTCTCTTTCTCTCTCTCTCTAACGCTCTCTTTCTCTCTCTCACTCTCTCTCTCTCTAACGCTCTCTCTCTCTAACGCTCTCTCTCTCTCTCTAACGCTCTCTCTCTCTCTAACGCTCTCTCTCTAACGCTCTCTCTCTCTAACGCTCTCTCTCTCTAACGCTCTCTCTCTAACGCTCTCTCTCTCTCTCTCTCTCTCTCTCTAACGCTCTCTCTCTAACTCTCTCTCTCTCTCTCTCTCTCTCTCTCTAACAATCTCTCTCTCTCTCTAACAATCTCTCTCTCTCTAACACTCTCTCTCTCTCTAACACTCTCTCTCTAACCCTCCCTCTAACGCTCTCTCTCTCTAACGCTCTCTCTCTCTAACACTCTCTCTCTCTCTAACGCTCTCTCTCTCTAACGCTCTCTCTCTGACGCTCTCTCTCTAACGCTCTCTCTCTCTCTCTCTGACGCTCTCTCTCTCTCTCTCTGACGCTCTCTCTCTCTCTATGACGCTCTCTCTCTATGACGCTCTCTCTCTCTTTCTGACGCTCTCTCTCTCTCTCTCTCTCTGACGCTCTCTCTCTCTCTCTCTGACGCTCTCTCTCTCTCTCTCTATGACGCTCTCTCTCTATGACGCTCTCTCTCTCTTTCTGACGCTCTCTCTCTCTCTCTCTCTCTCTGACGCTCGCTCTCTCTTTCTCACGCTCTCTCTTTCTCACGCTCTCTCTCTAACGCTCTCTCTCTCTAACGCTCTCTCTCTCTAATGCTCTCTTTCTCTCTTGCGCTCTCTCTCTCTAAAGCTCTCTCTCTCTAACGTTCTCTCTCTCTCTCTCTACCACTCTCTCTCTCTAACGCTCTCTCTCTCTAATGCTCTCTTTCTCTCTTGCGCTCTCTCTCTCTAACGCTCTCTCTCTCTAACGTTCTCTCTCTCTCTCTCTCTAACGTTCTCTCTCTCTCTAACGCTCTCTCTCTCTAACGCTCTCTCGCCCTCTCTCTATCTCGCCCTATGTCTCGCCCTGTCTCTCTCTGACCTATCTCTGTATCTCTCAAGCTCTCTGTCTCTCTCTGTCTCTCTGGGCAACGTCTTATAAATCAATGGCAAGTGTCCATGACAATGACCAAACTTTGGCCAAAGTCTGGTGGATCGTTTCTATGATTACGATGTTTCTATACTGATACAATATGAACAATCAATTACCAAGCGTCTTTCTCTTCTCATCTTAAAATAGTATCCTACACTGTCTCTCTGTCTCTCTCTCTGTCTCTGGGCAACGTCAGATCAATCAGTGGCAATTCTCCATGCCAACGACCAAACTTTGGTCAAAGTCTGATGCATCGTTGTCAAGTTCCTATGATTACGATGTTTCTTTACTTACAAAAACTGATAAAATATGAACAAGCAATTACCAAGCGTCTTTGTCTTCTTATCCTAAAATATTATCCTACACTGTCTGTCTCTGTCTGTCTGTCTCTGTCTGTCTCTGTCTGTCTCTGTCTGTCTCTGTCTGTCTCTGTCTGTCTCTGTCTGTCTCTGTCTGTCTCTGTCTGTCTCTGTCTGTCTCTGTCTGTCTCTGTCTGTCTCTGTCTGTCTCTGTCTGTCTCTGTCTGTCTCTGTCTGTCTCTGTCTGTCTCTGTCTGTCTCTGTCTGTCTCTGTCTGTCTCTGTCTGTCTCTGTCTGTCTCTGTCTGTCTCTGTCTGTCTCTGTCTGTCTCTGTCTGTCTCTGTCTGTCTCTGTCTGTCTCTGTCTGTCTCTGTCTGTCTCTGTCTGTCTCTGTCTGTCTCTGTCTGTCTCTGTCTGTCTCTGTCTGTCTCTGTCCCTCTCTGTCCCTCTCTGTCCCTCTCTGTCCCTCTCTGTCCCTCTCTGTCCCTCTCTGTCCCTCTCTGTCCCTCTCTGTCCCTCTCTGTCCCTCTCTGTCCCTCTCTGTCCCTCTCTGTCCCTCTCTGTCCCTCTCTGTCCCTCTCTGTCCCTCTCTGTCCCTCTCTGTCCCTCTCTGTCCCTCTCTGTCCCTCTCTGTCCCTCTCTGTCCCTCTCTGTCCCTCTCTGTCCGTCTTTTTTAATTTCAAGGGGAATTTTCCCGTCTTCTCTTGATTTATTTTTTAAAGTTGTTACATGACCAAAGCATGGCATATGTATTCACAGCACTTGAAGCTTGGAAACAACTGTCACGGAGCTGATGACATCAACAGCCCAACACAACGAAAACATTATCATTAAAGCACAAAGGACGTTGTTGTGACACAGTTCACTGTCCATTTATTGTTATAATCATTTTCATTTCATCTCATTTTCTGAACTGCTTTAACCTCATTGGGGTGATGGGGACTGTTGGAGCTAATCCCAGCTGTCTCCGGGGAAGAGGCAGGGACCATACTGAACCGGTAGCCAGCCGATCGCTGGGCACAAGGAGATGGACAACCATACATACTCACACCAATACCTAGGGGCACATTAGAGTGTCCAATCAGCCTACAATGCATTTTTGGAGTGTGGGAGGAAACTGGAGTACCTGAAGGAAACCCACGCAAGCCCGGGAGAACATGCTAACTCCACACAGGTGACTTGAAAATAAACTCAAAACCCCGGAGCTGTGAGCTTGATACGTTAACCACTCGACCTATTGGGCCAAATATTATACCTTATTATATTATTATTATCGTTATAATAATAATAAAATTATATGTATTATTAATATAATCATGATTGTTGTTGTTATTATTATTGTTATTGTTGTTGATGATGATGTAATTGTTGGCATAATTGTGTGTATTATCCAAATAAACCCGTTGTTTTGAGGAGCGTGTAGTGGTGGGGGCGGAATCCCGGTCATCTTTTCAGCATCACCGCCATTTCTGAATTGGACCGTTGTGCGTCAAACGCTCAGTGCTTCAAGGCTGCATGAACACGTATTGTCGAAGAAAATTCAGGAAATACGCATTCATCACAGATATTCAGCGTCATGTGATCTTTCCTTTTCTCCATTAGAATGTTTTTTCTACAACCCGATATTATTTGATGGTTAATTTTCTCTCGCGTTTCATGCTTGTATATCGGATAAAAGCATCCATAATGCAGTGATAAGCTGTGTACAGAGGAATATTGTGGACCAAGCCGCAGATTGGAGAAAAAAAAGGTAAGTGTTTCTGAAATGGCCTAGTCAGTGGGAATATTTTGGTAAAAATGCATGAAATGACGGGAGAATTAAATCAACTGGTTTATGGTTTTTAGCCATGGCATTGAATGTTGCATGTTGGACGAGTGGGTTGGTGGCAAAATCACATAACACTATGATGTCATCATTTTGGCTGCGTTAAAGAGTAACAATTATACGACCGAGAAACCTGTAAACATTTCAGTTCACAGCAAACAGCAGCGTACTGATCACCAATTCAATTTTAAATGCAGACTACTGTGGTGATCCTTTTTCCCCATTCAGATATCGTAGATCGTACTAAACCGCAAAGCAAATCTCATCTGATCTCTCTCATTTCATATTTTTTTTGCACCACACCAGCACCATAGGTTAAAATGTGGAATCAGTGGCACAAACGGTCTCAGAACATGGGTACACCATGTCTCATTTACCAGCTCCATATTCAGACTCTGCCCTCTAAGGTTCAAACAGGTAAAGGTTCGCAAAGTCAATTTCAGTGGAAAAGAAAGACTTGTCGTCTACTGTTTTTCAAACTGGATAGGCACTTTCATTGTTTCTACAAGCGGGACACAAGTTTAGTTTTGTAAAGCCCCCTTTTCCCCTAAAAATGGCTATTGAACTAGTGAGGCAATTTTTTTTTGATGTTTATTTGCCTAGGGCAGGGGTTGGCAAACTTTTTGACTTGCGGGCCAGAATGGATACTAAAATTTGCCAGAGGGGCCGGGTCAGGAGCATTTGGACACGCAATGTAATTTATCAAACCTGGGGATTGAAATGTAAGAAAAAAAAAGACAATTGAAGGTGAAAATTTACTTTCAACATTAAGGACATATTCAACGAAAGAAAGCAGACTAAATTGAGTGATGGGCCGCATGTTGAAAAAGCTACTGTACTGCTGTTGTGCGTGCACGTGCAAGTTGCTATTTTTAACATTAGAGAAACTCACATTTCAATTGGAACTGTATTGTTGTTCTCCTTTTTTTTTGCCAGTGCATCAAAATCTTGAGTTAGTTTCGTGGTGGCATTTCTCAAAATAGATCTGAGGTGTTGGTCAGTTGGGCCGCTGGAGAGTTACACTCCAACAAAGGTCTAGACTAGTGTTCTGTCTATCGACGAAACGGGGTATTGCATGGGAAATGAATGAGGTCCTTGTATTTTACTATAATATTTATGGCTAACGTCGGCGGGCCAGATAAAATAGCCTAACGGGCCGTATATGGCCCGCGGGCCGGAGTTTGCCCATATCTGGCCTAGGGATGTCATTTAATTTTGTGTTTGGAAACTACGTTCAGTAGGTCTTGTCATGCCTGACTATATTTTATTTTCCCCATCTTGCTGTGGTTGGTTAGGTGGGTAAGTAGGTAAATATGTCATTCTTTTGTTATTTTGTCAGAAAGCTCCCTCAGAAATCTTTCTAATTTTAGTACTATTAAACATCCTAACCACTAGTTATTTGCTAGTCTGTTAATAGATGGTGAATAGAACAAATACAAATGTTTTTCCATTCCAATATTCTGCTTTTTTTGTGTTAGTTTTCAGAGTGTTGGAACAAATATGTTTCTTTTCACTTCATTTCTATGGGAATTTGAGATACGAACAAATTGTCGAAACCATTAAGGTGGTATCAAATCAAAAGCCTTTATTGTCATTATACACAGCTGTGTATAACAGAATTGGTGGTGCTACTCCACAAAGTGCGTTTCCCTAGTAATAACATAAATAAGTAATATAAAAATATCACGTCCGGGCAGCTGTGTGCTGTCAGAGCCTTCAAGGCCTTCTCTGCTGGCCTAAGAAATATCTGAATTACAGACTGATGTTAATTATATTTTGTCCATGAATACTTATTAAATACTTCCAAATTGTGTGTTAGCTTCCTTTCAATGCTTTCCCCCCTGGTTTCACTGCTTCCAGATGTGTGTTTTCATATTGAAGCATTCAACCAATCATATTTCAGCCCTTATTTGTTGCCAGGGTCAGAAATCTGTCTCAAGGCCGTCACAATCAATTCTGCAGGCTCTGCTGCTAGCGTCATTGTGACTGTTGCTTTTACCAATCGGAATTCGATTTTATGACACCAAGGCCTTCTCGCAGGTGTAGGGATACGTCATCGCTTTCACCAACTATGATTGGCTAGTGATAAGAGTGGACTAGCCAGAGCTACCAAAATGTATCTGGAGCGAGCTGCACAAGCAAATATATTGTTGTGTTGATTTAATAGTGGTTTTGTTAACCCGCAATGGCTGAACATCATTAAGAAAGGTCAGACAACTCCAAAAAAGGAAGCCTGTCACCCCCGAGAATGAACATTTCCAGCAGTAAATCAAATAAAAACGTGTGCCAGAAATACGACATGACAGGTTCGACTTTCAGCATTAGCTTCGATGGCGATACAAAAAGGAGGAAAGAAAGGAAGATGGATATTGTGTACAGGTAAAAATAATGTTTGGTGAATAAAATATGGCTATATTCTTAAATAATATTTTAATTGTATGTGGTTATTATTGATTATTTTTTATGTCACAGCTGTAGCTGCAGTAGATGTTTTATAGCCATAAAATAGTTTTTGAGGGTTGGATTGATTCCGACAGCTGAAGGCGTTACTAGGAAATTCATGGACCGCCACTGCGTCCGGGCAAGGTCATTTCTAAAATATTGCACAATCAAAGATATTGCACACCCCGAAGTTATTGCACAGAAGGAATTGTGAGTCGTGCCAATGCAAGTTGATGGGCGTGGGGGGAAAAACTGTCGCTATGTCTATTTGTCTGAGTTTTGTGAGACCTGTATCGTCTGCCAGGGGGCAGCAGCTGGAACATGTTGTGAGCAGGGTGGTATGGATCCCTAACCATGTGCTCTGCTGAGGTAGCGAGGGCTGGGAATGTCATCCAGTGAGGGCAGGGAGCAGCCGATAATCTTCTGGGCGGTGTTGATCAATCTCTGCATAGCGTTTCTGTCTGCTGCCATGCTTCCAGCGTACCGCACTGTAATGCAGTATGCCAGCATGCCCTCCACAGTGACTATAGACGGTGATCAGAAGCTTAGTGTCCAATCGGACATCGAACATAGGCCCTGTCGTCATCATCAACATCAAAAGCCTACTTGTCATCACACCCACAAACTGCACATGACAAAATTGGTAGTGCTTCTCCATAAGGTGCGTTTACTCGGCAAAAGACCTAAATAAGTGATCGTAATTTGGCATTCTGCTGTTATGGATATCTTGCATCACCCCCCGACCGGGTCACTTACCTCCACTGCCTTTCACTTACCTTCCGTCAGTCAGTAGGAGGCAGATAACCACCCAAACATCTATTCATATTACCTCAGAAGGGAATGTGTGTTGTGTTACCGCAAATTTAGAGTTCTGATGGATGTGGGGGAAAAACTCTCTTTAAGCCTATTGGTCCGCACTTTGTGGGACCTATAGCGCCTGCAAGAGGGCAGCAGCTGGAACAGATTGTGACCAGGGTGGTATGGGTCCCCTAAGATGTTCCTGGCTTTGCTGAGGTAACAAGGGCTGGCAGTGTCTTTCAGTGAGGGCAAAGAGCAGCCGACGATCCCCTGGCCAGTGTTAATCACTTTCTGCATTGCCTTTTTGTCTGCTGCCGTGCTTCCAGCGTCCCACACTGATGCAGGATGCTCTCTACAGTGGTTCTATAGATGGTTATCAGAACCTTGGTGTCCAAGTTGTTCCTCTTGAGTACCCTCAGGAAATTGAGTAGTTTTTGGGCCATCTTCACCACTGCCGTGGTGTTTGTAGACCAGGACAGCTTGTCCGTGACGTGGTCCCCCAGGAATTTGAAGGACTGGGCCCTGTCTATGCAAACTCAATTTATGAGGAATGGGGCCAGATCTGTGTTGCGCCTTCGAAAGTCCAGGATTATTTCTTTAGTTATTTTGGTCGATGGACACTTGGTCCCCGGACGTTTCGTTGAACGGACATTCCGTCGCAGGATTCGCCCGCTCTCAAAATTATAGTCATGAGAGAGAGAGAGAGAGAGAGAGAGAGAGAGAGAGAGAGAGAGTACAGCAAGGTGTTAAAATATCAAAATTATCAATAAGAGCCCTCATTTAACACATTGGCTGCCATTGACGGCGGTACACGTCTGATGAACCTTTCTCTCTATTTATAACTGAGAGAACTTGCAATACAGCAAAGTGTTGAAATACTTTATATGGTCATTTTTATCAAACAAATCAAAGTCTTAGTATACTTTTAGCCCGGAGCTTTGACATTAAAATAAAAGGCAATAAGTAAAAATATTTTAATAAAAAGAAGACAGAGCAAATTCCCAGATGGTGTTTTTTTTATTAAAACAGTAAAACTTACAAACTATGCACAATGGGTTGTAGTTACAGACACTCCTCTACTTACGAACATTCAACTTATGAACAAACAGTACATATGAACATGTCTGCAAATTGCGTTGTCAAAAAATGTTCGTAAGTTCGATTTTGTAGTGCGTGCCATTTTACGAGTAGTGCTTCTTTCTGCCGATAATACCGACGCCTGGCGCTGTGAGGACTAAGCTCACCCAGCATCCACCTTCCTCTGCTCAGTTGGTTGCAGTGCTGAAGTGCTTGACGTATCTCCAGTGCGCAATGAACCTTTTTCATTTATATCATTAAATACCTCGTGCATCCATTATTCAATATGGTTGGTGAAAAGTAAAAGGCTTCTAGTGAGGGAGGTGCAAGGAAGAGGCAAGCCATTTCATTTGAAACAAAAGTGGCAATAATAAAGAAGCTTGATGTGCGTGAGAAAGTGGTGAGCGTTGCAAAGGAATACAAGTTGAATCGTTCGACCGTCAGTACCATTTATAAACAGAAAAATTGAGCAGCAGGACCCAAATATTGAACGTTGCACAAAGGTTGCAAATCAATTGAATGATGCCATACAGTGCTACCACATTTATGATGAAAATAAAGAAGAAAACTGCAATCGTCATTAGATAGCTTCTTTCGGCCAGTTTCTCGTACATCTCTCTCTCGATCTCTCTAATGTATGCACAGTGTTCCCTCGCTACTTCGCGGTTCAGCCACCACGGACTCAGAGCTTCGCAGATTTCTTTTGGAAAAAAAGAAAAATACAAATATTACATTTAGACAACATATTTTACAGTTTTTTTGTTATAACATGATTTTCACTCTCTCTGCCCGTATTCTATATGGTGTACTGTATACAGGGGGGTAAAAAAAACAAAAAAATCAAATTAAGCATTTTTGAAGGGGCATCCCTACTTTGCGGAAATTCACTTATCACAGGGTGGTCCCGGTCCCCATTTAACGCGATAACCGAGGGAACACTGTATACAGTACTGTATGTGTTCTCCATTTTATTAAATGTTTTTTTTTAGTACAAACCAATGCTGGTTACTTATACCAGCCTTAAAAATATAAATGCACATATATAAACCTTCAATACACTTATATAGGCCTTAGACATACATTATAATAAAAATAATAGCACTTAATCAACTTCAATTTGAACAATTTCAACTTATGAACACATTTCAACTTATGAACAAGCGCTCGAAACCTAACTCATTCCTTAGTAGGGGAGCGTCTGTACTGTACTTTGTTTGCATGTTGATCCGTGTTTTCAAAGTCATCCGTGAGCTTTTTCAACCATTCATTAACAACTGCATGTCTTTTTGGTGTCTCTCGGCATAATACCGCCTGAAGCATGTTGTACTATTATTTCCCAATCATTTTGCTCAATTTTGAGTTTGTTTATAAGGCGAGATAAATTTGGATGGACGACTGACATTCCACATTGAAATGCGTGGTCCCAACCTTCAACAGAATGTTTTGTGCATGGTAATCCTTTTCTCTAACATTCCATAAGGGGATAGCAAAACATGGACGGTGTCGCCTTCCCCTTAAAACAGCACCTCGCCAATTAGTCTCAAAGTAGATAAGAAATTCTTTCCTTGTATAGTGAAGCCATTAATTCATTCAATACTTCTATGACATGCTCCTTTGGGACGAACTCCAGTGCTGTAAGTTTTTTTTTATTTTATTAGGAAAGCATTCATTAGCTCATTATACCAATTTCGTAGGCCACGTGCCTGAATTTTTCTCCAAAGGCATTGACTGAAATGGAAAAAGCACCCAGATGTATGAGAGTTTGGAAAATTCTTTTCTATACTACTTATTGCAGCTTTTTCAAAATCAAAAATTGAACTAGGCTCCATTACACACGTTTATTTAATATTAGAAAATGTCATATGTTATTTTACTTTTAGATTTTGTAATGCAGTATACAAGTGGAACAGTATGATTTTCTCCAAGGAGAGCATGGATGGTGTATAGTTGATGCTTGGCAGGTGGTCGCCCGGATGTTTGGTCGCCGGGCATTTGTTCGCCGGGCTTTTGGTCCCCCGGACGTTTGTTCGCCGGGCGTTTGGTCCCCGTTGTTCCTCGGTCTTTTCGTCGCCAGTCGAATAGTGACAGAGAGTTTACTCTTGAAACCAGCTCTCAAAATTATTTTCATGAGTGAGTTTAATATCTAAGAGAAAAGTTTTATATGTAAGTACTGTTTAATACCTAAATACTGTTTAATATCTAAGAACTGTTTAATATCTAAGTACTGTTGAAACCAGTCCTCAAAATTATATCATGGGAGTGAGTTTAATATCTAAATATCTACTGTTTCAACAGTACTTAGATATTAAACAGTACTTAGATATTAACCTCTCTCTCATGAATCAACAGTAAATAATTAGATATCAACCTCTCATGAATCAACAGTAGGTTTTTAGATATTTACGTCTCATGAATCAACAGTAGGTATTTAGATATTAAACTCTTTTTGAATATCATTTTGAGAGCTGGTTTCAACAGTACTTAGATATTAAACAGTACTTAGATATTAACCTCTCTCTCATGAATCAACAGTGGACATTTAAATATTAACCTCTCTCTCTCATGAGACAACAGTAGATATTTAGATATTAAACTCTTATGAATCTAATTTGAGAGATATTAAAAAGTACTTAGATATTAACCCCTCTCTGTCTTGAATCAACAGTAGATATTTAGATATTAAATTCTTGTTGAGAGCTGTTTTCAACAGTACTTACTCTGTCACCATTTGACTGGCGACCAAAAGACCGGGGACCAAACGTCCGGCGAGCAAACTTCCGGCGACCAAACGTCCGGCGACCAAACATCTGGGCGACCAAACGTCCGGCGACCAAACATCTGGGCAACCAAATGCCGGCGACCAAAAGTCAGGGCGACTAAACATCCGGGTGACCAAACGTCCGAGCGACCAAACGTCCGTCGACCAAACGTCCGGCGACCAAACGTCCGGCGATCAAACGTCCGGGACCAAACGTCCGGCGACCAAACGTCTGGCGACCAAACGTCCGGTGCCCAAACGTCCATCGACCAAATGTCCGGTGACCAAACGTCCGGCGACCAAATGTCCTGCGATCAAACGTCCTGCCAGGGCCTCCCCCTGATTCCCAATGTTCACTTCCATATTCATGTTTTTAATAGGGAGTACAAATATGTTACTTAGTAGGTAAAATCTTAAGAAAAATTACAAGTTGTATTTCTGAGATAATTTTTGAATCAAAAGCACATTATTAGGGTCAATATCATAAAGAATCCAATGTGTCTGTCTTTGTAAAAGCAAAATATCAATGTCAAAGAACTCTACCTTGATAATAACCTGATGCTTTCTAATTACTGAAATTACAATTTTCTTACCAGAAGTGTAACATCTTCAAATCTGTCTAAGTCCTCATCTTCTGTATCCGGCATAGAGTTGTCCAACAATGCTGGATTCCATAACATTATTAGCGTGTTCCTCGTGGGGTTTCGTAATAGTGATTCCAGCTTTGACGAAAGCTCAAACTACAGTGCTCGGCGGCACTTTGGCCCAGGCATCGACAATGCATTCCAAATCGTCACGTAACTCGTGTGACGCTGCCTGCCTTTTTGTATGGAACCTCTATGTTGGCGGTGATTCGAAATTCATCACTTCAGGGCTGTTTGCAAAGCTGTTCCTCCCCGCTGTTAAATTGTGTTCGATCCATGGCTTCAGTCCATTTTCCAAGAGTTCACACCCGCATTCTGGTGTCATTCACGTCAGGTAGTTGTAAAGCTAAAGTGCTGTTTCTTCGAGTATTGAATATGTTTTTGAGGGTTAAAAGCGCTACGAGCACTCAGGAGTCAAATGCCTTGCCATTCGCCTGTGATGTTTGAATGAATTTACCGTAACGCTTGGAATGGGTGAAGGGGCTATTTTTAGGGTGAACGTCCACTGTGTTGATCGCAATAAGTAACGTGTCGGCAAGAAATAAAACCAGTCACTCAAGCGGTCAGGGACAAACAAAAAATGGAATTTAGTGCACAAACAAGGTGCACCGACTGATTAGTCGCATCAACCATTTTAGAGAACATTTAGACTCTTAAGTGTGCCCTATTGGTGTGAAAATAAATGTAAATATAAAATATGCTTGTACTTTCAAAAATTCCAATATCGGAAACCATTTATGGAACTAATTGATTTCCTAAGTAGAGGTGCCACTGTATAAAATATTGTTGTCAGTTAAGCACTGCTAAAGCTTTTTGATACTTTTAATTTTTCTAACTGACGCTCTAGTGATTGATTCGCCTGACTTTGGTGCATGCATCATGGTTTTGATTCCCACTTAATGGCGGTGTGATTGTGAGCGCAGTTTTTTTTTGGCTTGCTTTGGACCCATTGCTTTGACCTGAACTTTGCACTGATTCATTTTTTTCCAAGATAGCACCGTCACGCGGAAGCCAGTACAGTAGCTCTGTCCACTCTTATTTGTTTTTCGTGTTTTACAGCCCTATCTTTTTTTTATTCCATTTTGATATTTCTTAATACATTCCTTTTTACTTTGCATTGTACTTTTTGCTTTGGTGTTTTTGCAACTTTCTTCGTTCTGTTAGCCTGGCTTCTTTCAGCTGCTTCTTTTTTGGAGCCATTCAACCATGTCTACGCTGTCATGCACATGGGACTGGCTGTTGCGATGCGCAACACCTCAATTACCGCTGAAAATTTGGAGTTGGACAAAAGTGCCGGGAGAAGAAGCAATACTCCTGACCAACCATTACATCATGGGATAAGATGGAAGAGCTGTCGGCGCTTACCAGGCGGGAAGCAGAGTCAAGGAGTTCTGCTCTGCTGCTGTTTTCTCTTTAGCTCCAGACTACTGAGGAACTATGCGGATGAGCTTGGAGGAGTGACTCGGCATGTTCTCTGCCTCGGTCCCAGTCTGCAGAGGTTCCCCATCTTGTGGAGGACTTCCTGTGTGTGGTTCCAGTTTTTGTCCAACTTTCAGTCTTTTTGAGTCTTTATCCGTTTTAGCTACCGCAACCAAGATGGCACCGTTCAAGTGGCAGCTTAAACCACGGGTGGGCAAACTATTCTTCAAAGGGCCGCAGTGAGCACGGGTTTTCATTTCAACCCATTGAGAGGGCATCTTTTCACCAATTTGGTGTCCTACAAGTGCAATCAGTGGATTGTAGTCAGGTGCTTCTTGTTTTCTGCAGAAATCTCATTGGTTAAACTTTCTGTGCTATATCGGTTGGAACAAAAACTTGCACCCACAGTGGCCCCCGAGGACTCATTTTCCCATCCCTGAGCTAAACTATCGTAAAAGCTCTTGGCTTTGGTTCTAATAATGTTGGTATCCAGAGGATCCGTCTAGGGCAGGGGTGGCCAACCAGTCAGAGACCAAGAGCCACATTTTTTACCGTGTTACCGCAAAGAGCCACATTTTTTACTGTGTTACCGCAAAGAGCCACATCACACAGATTTATTGTAAATGTCACACACCAGCATAGTAATGACATAAATTGACTCCTACAGTACTAACAGCACAGGCCAGTCATTATCAACAATGAACATTGTGTGTGCACTGTCTCACACAGACAAACTCTCAGTTCAACCAAGTCCACAAACAAAAATATAATAATTTACAATAGCGTTTTTCTTTTTCTATGCATGTTACTTAGTGGGACTTCTGTCATAAAATCAGCGCCTATTTTTGCGCAACATTCGCTCCTTGTGAGCTGTCATTTATTATGAATGGCTTTTCGCTAGTTAAAAGCCATTCATACTAAATGACAGCTCACAAGGAGCGAATGTTGCGCAAAAATAGGCGCTGATTTTATGACAGAAGTCCCACTAAGTAACATGCATAGAAAAAGAAAAACGCTATTGTAAATTATTATATTTTTGTTTGTGGACTTGGTTGAACTGAGAGTTTGCCTGTGTGAGATAGTGCACACACAATGTTCATGCGAGGCAGACCAAGGCGAGAGTGCTCAGCCGGGAGCAGCCAATAGGAGAGCGAGGTGTACACCCACGTGGTGGGCGAACTAGCGCGCCCACCACGTGGGTGTACACCTCGCTCTCCTATTGGCTGCTCCCGGCTGAGCACTCTCGCCTTGGTCTGCCTCGCAGGGGGTGTGGCTTTTTCAGCCGACGCCCGATCTTTGGGATACTTTTTGTGTGCGCGACGCCGTTCATTGTCGCTTCTGGTTCACGGGAGCTCTCCCACTCTGTTAAAAACGTTTACTCAAATGACCTTGCTCCTACTGGGAAACTTTGAGGTATTTTCATCCCAAGCACATGCGCATTGGACGAAAATACCGTATTGAACTCAAGCGAAGCGCACACGCAAAAAAAAATAAAACACAAATACAAACTTTGATATGGACGTAAGAGCCGCATGAAACCGGGCAAAGAGCCGCATGCGGCTCGCGAGCCGCGGGTTGGCCACCCCTGCTCTAGGGTATTCTCCATCTCAATGATGATTGTATTCCTCCGAAATGGAATCCAAAGAGAAGGTGGAACATTTGTGTGGGGTAGACCTGCCAACTGGCTTAACAATTATTTGTTCATGCCGAGCCATGTGGCCAAACTGGTTTTACAATTGTTTGTTAAGACAGTGGAATGTAGGATAGGCCAATTAGCTGGCCTTGCAATTGTTTGTTCGCACCACGAATTGTAAGATGGCTAACTAGTTGGCCTTGCAATTGTTTGTTCGCCTGACTGGTCAACTCGTTTTTGTTTGAATCGCGCAGTATAAGATAGGCTGCTGCAGTTTGTGTGAGCTATAAAAATATTGTGTTTGCATACAACTTAAACCTACAAATGTCTAACCATATTAGCCCAAAGTTTTGTTTACATAAACTCTGTCCTATGTCACTGTCTTAGAAATACTACCATGTGTTCCTATATAGAGACTGACCCCGTGTTCATTCAGAGAGAATTGCGAGGACAACAGACTGTGTGGTTCACAGCTGTTTGAGCATTCTCCAACCATCCCGCAGTCTGGTAATAAACCTATTTCCTATTTAAATTGATCTCACTCTTTCTTAACCTGCTCCTGAAGTTGCATTTCAGATCTATCAATTTGTTTTATTTGGCACACATTTCATCTCCTGCAAAAACACCCAGCCTTGACTGCCATCCATTTCAGCGCCAAAAAAGAAGCGCTGCCCTGACTTCTGCCATTTTTCATCTCATGTCTTCCATCTGCGAGTTTCAGCGGGGGTTGAATTACACGGGGCGGGCGTTGAAGACGCATTTTCATTACCGATTCCAAATCCATACATTCTGGTAGAGGCTCGCTATCGTCTTGCTCCGCGCAATGCGAAATGTATGTAACGTAATCCAAAGAAAAGGAACTACACTGTTTGTATTATCGATTTGTCATTTTTCTACAGTGAAATGTCTTCTCTTGTGCTGAGTGTCACCCATTTTGGTGCTCTGCTTCCACCACTTCACTCCACAAAAACAAAATAAAAACACTGACAACGAACGGCGTTCGAAATTACTTAAGATAAGGTTGAAACATGGATAGTGGTTGTTGTGAAAGAAACGATGTAAGCCCAGTAGAGTGTAGCGAGATGGTAAATGGAGAATCAATGCATCCACGGCAATTTCAAAATAAAATAACAGATATGGGAAATGTATAGACGATTGAGGGGGATTTCATAACTTGTATCTTGTTTTCCTATCTTGATATACTCCTTTACATATAAAAATCTTTCGTAACCTGGAAACTTTGTACATAGAAACATTAGTTAGTGGAGGTATAACAAACACAATTTTGACAGCTTCTAAAGACTATTAGATCAATATTAATATTAATAATAATAATGGTTAAATTTAGAGAAAAAATGTAAGCAACCTTTGCCTACCACCTCAATACAACAATACCTTGAGATACGAGCTTAACGCATTCCGGCACCGAGCACAGCTTAACGCATTCCGGCACCGAGCACAGCTTAATGCAATCCTACACCGAGCACAGCTTAATGTATTTCGTCACCGAGCACGTATGTCAATTTACTCGTATCTCAAATAAATTTTTCCAATCTAAAATAACTAAATACAATTATTATCAGTTCCCACCCTCTTAAGAATCACCTAAAAACAGGAAATTACAATGGCAAAACATGATTTTGATTGTTCTAATTCACTACCTATGCTCACAAATTAACAAATGCCTATATTCTGGTAATGATCTGCCATAAAATATGACAATATGATGGACATCACTGTTTAGAGTTCTTATCTACGAGACAGACGATAGGGGCTAACACGGTGTGGGCATGCCGGTCCGGGGGGCGTCCGTGCTGGCCAGAAACGAGATGAAGCAGTGGTAGTTCCGGCGGGTGTCCGCGCCGGCCGCTGACAAGGCGTGGGCGTGGCCGGTCCGGCGGGTGTCCGCCCTGGCTGGTGACGATGAGTGAGCCTGGCTTGTCCGGCAGGCCTCCCAGCTGGTCCTTTAAGTGCTGGCTTAGCCCCCTGTCCTTAACAGACACCAGAATCTTAGAATGGTCGTTGGGCACTTTACCCTGGCTGCTCGGAGGGCTGCCAACTCCCTCTTGCCGGAGCGTCGCTCTTGCCGGAGCGTCGCTCTTGCCGGAGCGTCGCTCTCGCCGGAGCGTCGCTCTTGCCGGAGCGTCGCCGGCCCCTCGTCTAGGGGCACCAGAGCGTCGCCGGCCCCTCGTCTATGGGCACCAGAGCGTCGCCGGCCCCTCGTCCAGGGGCGCTGGGGCGTCGCTGGCCCCTCGTCCAGGGGCGCCGAAGCGTCGCCGGCCTCTCGTCCAGGGGCGCCGGAGCGTCGCCGGCCCCTCGTCCAGGGGCGCCGGAGCGTCGCCGGCCCCTTGTCGAGGGGCACCGGAGCGTTGCCGCTGCTTCCAGGCGGGAAAGAGCTGGGCGGGCAGGAGCTGGGTGGGCAGGAGCTGGGCGGGCAGGAGCTGGGTGGGCAGGAGCTGGGCGGGCAGGAGCTGGGCGGGCAGGAGCTGGGCGGGTAGGAGCTGGGCGGGCAGGAGCTGGGCGGGCAGGAGCTGGGCGGGCAGGAACTGGGCGGACAGGAGCTGGGCGGACAGGAGCTGGGTGGACAGGAGCTGGGCGGACAGGAGCTGGGCGGGCAGGAGCTGGGCGGGCAGGAGCTGGGCGGGCAGGAGCTGGGCGGGCAGGAGCTGGGCGGGCAGGAGCTGGGCGGGCAGGAGCTGGGCGGGCAGGAGCTGGGCGGGCAGGAGCTGCGCGGGCAGGAGCTGCGCGGGCAGGAGCTGGGCAGACAGGAACTGGGCGGACTGGAACTAGGCAGGCCAGCCGCCATCGGAAGCCTGGTTCGTGGCTTTGGCACGGGTGCGACTGGCAGCCCCAGTGGCAACGGGAGTCCTTTGCGGGGCTTTGGCACGGGAATTTGGGAAGCTTGGAATGGTGGTCGGGGAAGCTTGTACAGCCGTGGTCAGACAAAGCATCTGGACAGGTGTGGTCGGGCGAGGAGCTTGGACGGGCGAGGTCGAGCAAGGAGCTTGGACGGGCGAGGTCGAGCGAGGAGCTTGGGCGGGTGAGGTCGAGCGAGGAACTTGGTCTTGGGCTCGAGCGTCCAGGCCCTCCTTCCGCTTCGCCCTGCGGCACGACATTCACTGCCTCCTCCGGGAGGATGTCACAGCCCACCCGCCGCCACGTGGTGGCCCATTGTAGGTGGCCAGCCGACCATGTAAATGCTGGTCGGGGTAATCGGAGAAAAAGCAGGGGTCATCATCCTCCGGTGGAGCGTATCGGGGCCCAAATTGATCTAGAAAATCACTGACCGTGTCCGAAACTTCGGCAAACAAATCAATTAGCTCCCCGTCGTCCTCACCTTCAGAAAAATCAGAGTCCCTCCATTGAGATTAAAGACCCGCTGGAGCTTGACATCAGATATAATGGGCGATGAACATGACTTTACTGTGCTGGCAGCCCAGTGCGACGGGCTGAGCTAACGGTGGATGTAAAGGTGGGCGAAGAATCAGAATTACCTCCTAGCCGGGATTCTTCTGCTGCTAGGACGTCCCTGAGGTGCCCACGCCACGGTGTGTCCATTATAAACTCCCTAAACGATTTTGAGGGGTTTCTCATTGAATCAATGTGGTTGGGGGACTTCGAGGAGGATAGCTGGCGTTGATGAGTGTGCCGGCGCGAGCGTGGGTGCCGTCCCGCTGGGTCCATGATGGTCGGATCGTCTCGTTACGGTTGTGCCGCGTCGCCGTGGCACGACCGAGGGAAGTTAGACCCATTCGCGGGGACGCAGGATAGAACGAGAATGGCTGGTCTCATCACGGTAGCTTTTAATGACTTGTAGCGATGTATGCTGTGACACGGCGTGTCGCGCAGGAAGATGAAAAAAAAAAAATGAAAATCAGACATAGGCATTGTCGTCATCATTGACTTGACAAAAAGCCTAGTAGTCATCATACCCTCAGCAGCGTATGACGAAATTGTATAGTGCTTCTCCACAAGTTCGTCTTCCCAGGCCAGACACATTTATGACATTTATTTATGACATATTCATGCTTGTTAGCTCTCCGCCTTGAGCGCCATTTTCCGGCGACTACAAGTTGCCTCACCGATGCCAACAAGAATAAGATGGATCACTTACCTCTCAGTCTTTATACTTACCCTCCCTCAGTCATCCTGTGGAAGGTAGATCTGCACCAAACGACCTTCCTGTTACTTCAATTCGACTTGACTTAATTTCATAGTAGGGATATGTGTAGTCGTCACGTCACGTGTTGCTGCAGGTTCAGAGACCTGATGGCTGATGGGAAGAAGCTGTCCTTGAGCCTGTTTGTCCGTGCTTTGTAGGACCTGTAGCGTCTGCCAGATGGAAGCAACTGGAACAGGCTGTGTCCAGGGTGGTATGGGTCTCCAACAATGGACCCGGCTCTTCTGAGGTATCGGGGGTTGGCAATGTCTTCTAGCGATGGCAGAGAGCAGCCGACGATCTTCTGGGCAGTGTTTATCACCCTCTGTATGGCTTTTTTGTCTGCTGCCGTGCTTCCGGTATACCACAGTGTAATGCCATAAGTCAGGATGCTCTCCACAGTGGCTCTGTAGAAGGTTGCCAGAAGCTTGGTGTCCAACTTGTCCCTTCTCAGTACCCTGAGAAAGTGGAGTCGTTTCTGGGCCTTCTTCACTAACACTGTGGTGTTTGTGGACCAGGAGAGCCTATCCGTGACGTGGACTCCCAGGAATTTGAACGATTGGACCCTGTCTACACATACTCCGTTAATGAGGAGTGGGGCCAGGTCTGTGCTGCGCTTGCGAAAGTCCAAGATTATTTCTTTAGTCTTTGTGGTATTCAGTGTAAGATTGTTCGCCGAGCACCAAGAAGACAGTTTGTCGACCTCGTCTCTGTAAGCTGACTCATCCCCGCCTGAGATGAGTCCGATCACAGTGGTGTCATCGGCGAATTTGATGATAGAGTTTGACTGGTGGGCTGGTGTGCTGTCGTATGTGTACAGGGAGTACAGGAGAGGACTCAGTACACAGCCTTGTGGTGAGCCTGTGTTTAGTGTGATGGAGGAAGAGAGGTGTGGACCCATTCTGACAGTTTGTGGTCGACCAGTCAAGAAGTTCTTTATCCAGCAGCAGATTGAAGAGGATAGTCTAGGATAGGATAGGATACGCTTGGACATAAGCAGATGATCCGACAATGACTACCACTTCCGTCGCACTTAAATACTCTAATCAAGGATAGTTTACAGCCGCTCTGACCTGACGGCAAGCCAGGAGGGGCAAACGAGCTGCTCCTGACACTCAAAAAGCTCTATTTTCAGACAAAATTGACAGCCACAGCCCTCTGTCATTTTGTTTGGTGCAGAGTTGAGTGACAGTCCTGTCTTCCCCCTTTTTAGTGGCAAGCAGAACATGCATTTGTGAGTTTCAGCGTGAATTTTGACATTTTTTATGATTTTTCTTTTATATTACAAAAAAAAATCTGCGTTGTAGTGAAGCCATAAAAGTTGAAGCCACAAAGTGAAAACGGATCACAGTATATGTCATCAACTTTTCGTGGTGGTGGGATTTGTGTGTAGGATCTACCGTTTTGGCCCAAATATAAGACGACACGTTCTTTTTCAAGACTCAAATTTGAAAACACTTTTTGAACACCAAATTCAATTTTATACCCAAAAATAATGACAGCATACATCTGAAACAAATGTTTTTAACGATATATTTGAGAGTGAAAAGCATGTTATTTTGCCTCATTCAAATCATATAAAAACTGTCAAACACACCTTAATATCTGCAAACTTTCCCTTATGTATTTTCCTCAGTACTAATTGTAGCACTTTTTTTCTTCTTTTTTTGCAGGGGTTGGATTAAGCATTTCATATTCATACTCTGAAATGTTCTATTCAGTCATCTGTTTGTAAATTAAACTAATTCACTTCTTGGACTCAAGCAATGGTTATATGGAGGAAACATCTTTGGACTGGACATCTCATGTGTCAGCCTTATACATTCAGCAACAAAATGGAATACATTAATTTGGAGTGTCACACAACCTCTGGCAAATGGACAACTTTTCTATGGCTATGTGTCCTTATAGTAAGCACGTTAACTGTAGAGGCTGAGAAACTTGATGAAAATTACCCAGTGGTCACTACCACCAATGGCAAGCTCAGAGGAATAAAAAAGGAGTTGAACAATGAGATTTTGGGACCTGTAATGCAGTTTCTTGGTGTCCCATTTGCTACCCCACCCACAGGTGAGCACCGCTTTCAGCCACCTGAGCCATCTGAGCCATGGTCGGGTACCCGCAATGCAACACACTTTGCCCCAGTGTGTCCCCAAAATATTGTGGATGGCCGCCTTCCTGATGTAATGCTACCAGTGTGGTTCACCAACAGTATCGACGTTGTATCCTCTTATGTCCAGGACCAGAGTGAGGACTGTCTCTATCTTAACATCTATGTTCCCACAGAAAATGGTAAGTGGAAAAGGGACCTGTGGGGGTTGGTTATATGCAGGATAGTGGGAAGTATCATTGAAATGAAGATGCGAGCTACTCAAAAGTGGTTTTATACTAATTTATTGTGTATGTATTTGTAAATGGCTATGCTCACATCATTCTCTTCTTTCTCTTATGGAGACTGCAAGAACTTGAGTCGAATTTAGCAGACTACACCCACAACTCAATAAGGAAGGGGGATAAACATTTACCGTATGTGCTCGCATATAAGCCGCACCCAGAAAATTGCCTTGAAATTTTTGAATATTGCTTGTGTTTAAGTGAAGATTTGACTATCGAATTCCATGATGTAGCTCCTGAAGTGATGGACTAATATACCTAAAGCCTAAAGCAAGAAGTACATTTCCAAAATTTAACAGATGTTGGTGTTGGCAACCGTGGACAGTAGCCATGTGGTGTTCTTCAAAATGCAAAATAATTGATTAAAACCGGGAAAAGCTGGTTATCTCTTTGTCGGTATTACAGTATGTTTACTGTGTTCCCACTCGCAATTCCAAACAGTAAAACAACTTATTTGCATTTGCATTCCTTATTTATTTTTTTTAGCTTTTTAAATTAATTTTATTATTATTTTCTTTTTTTATAATACATTAACTTGCATACATCATTAGTATACTTTAATGAATTTTAATGAATAGAATTGGTAATATTAAAAATTAATTTGAATTATTTTTGATAATTGAATGTAAAGTATGAATCTGCTAAAGAAAAATTCAAGTTACAAAACCACCCATTTTGTTACGAGAGGTATATTGCAGGTGTGCTCACAATTCTGGGGTCTTGGTTTATTTCAGGTCACTCTTCACTGTGTGGAGTTTGCATGTTCTCCCCAGGCTTGCGGGGACTTCGTGACTAGGAAATGGTGCTCTGACATAAATGATCGAGATGTGTCAGGATTTTATTTCACATTATTATTATATATTCACTTGCAATGAAGAATGTTTTGCTTTACAATATTTTTTTGCTCGTTATCAGATTATATTAGATTACAGTAATACTTGAGATACGAGACGAATTTTGATATACAAGCATACAGCCTCTATTTATGAGAGCATCCTGATGTCGCAACTCCCTCGTGTAAAGGTCTCTACAAGCATTGGGCGGAGCGTTGTATTTTTTTCAGCGTTTTTTTTTTTTCACTCCTTTAGTCAGTGCGTGGTGGACCTTGCTCGCCAATACGAGAAGAGTATAAAACTTCCCGTTGGAAAGTGGTCATACGTTCTCTGTCTCTGTCTCTTTCTGTCTCTGTCTGTCTCTCTCTGTCTCTCTCTGTCTTTCTCTGTCTCTCTCTGTCTCTCTCTGTCTTTCTCTGCCTCTCTGTGTCTCTCTCTGTCTCTCTCTGTCTCTCTCTGTCTCTCTCTGCCTCTCTGTGTCTCTCTCTGTCTCTCTCTGTCTCTCTGTCTCTCTCTGTCTCTCTCTGTCTCTCTCTGTCTCTCTCCGTCTCTCTCTGTCTCTCTCTGTCTCTCTCTGTCTCTCTCTGTCTCTCTCTGTCTCTCTCTGTCTCTCTCTGTCTCTCTCTGTCTCTCTCTGTCTCTCTCTGTCTCTCTCTGTCTCTCTCTGTCTCTCTCTGTCTCTCTCTGTCTCTCTCTGTCTCTCTCTGTCTCTCTCTGTCTCTCTCTCTGTCT
>NC_135512.1:17347042-17374542 GCF_051989575.1 Stigmatopora nigra
TTCTTCTCTATTTCTTCTCTTTATTTCTCTTTCTTCTATCTTCTTTCTCTTTCTTTCTCTTCTATCTTCTCTTATATCTCTCTTTCTCTCTTCTCTTCTCTTCTATTTCTCTTTCTTTCTATTCTTTATCTTCTTTCTATCTTCTTTCTCTCTTTCTTTCTCTTTATTTCTCTTTCTTTCTCTTTATTATCTTTCTTTCTCTTCTTTCTCTTTCTTCTCTTTCTTTCTCTTTTCTTCTCTTTCTTTCTCTTTCTTTCTCTTTCTTTCTCTTCTCTTTCTCTTCTCTTCTCACACACAAAACACACACTAATAATAATAATCTCTCTCAAACCAACAACACCACAAACAACCACAACAACCCAAACACACACAACCAAAACAACCAAACACACACCCACACAAAACAACACCCAACAAACCAACCAACACAAAACCACACCAAACACACAAACACAACCAACCAACAAAACACACCACAACACCCACACAACACAAAACACAACACCAACACACACACCAAACCACACAAACAAACACACAAACCCAACAACACCAACCAAAAACACACACACACCAACCAACAACACCAAAACACCCACCACAACCACACACCAACACACACACCAACCACCACAAACACCAACCCAACCCACACACACACACAAACCACCACACACCAACCAACCAACCACACTCACCCACAACCACCAACCCACCACACCCCACACACACCACACCAACCCACACACACACACCACACCCACACCCAACCACCACCCAACAACCACCCACCACACCCACCCACACCCACCACACACCCAACACCACACACCAACACCACAACCACACACACCACACCACACACCTCACACCACCACACCACCCAACACACACCCACAACCACCCACACCCACACACACCACACCTCCCAACCCTCCCACACCCTCCACCTCCACACACCCACACACCACCTCCCTCCTCCACTCACCACCACACCTCACACTCCCCCTCACCACCACTCCCTCCCACTCCCTCTCACCACCCTCCCTCCCTCTCACCTCCCTCTCCACCTCCCTCACCACACCTCTCCCTCCCTCCTCACCTCTCCCTCCTCTCCCTCCCTCTCCCTCCCCTCTCCCTCCTCTCCCTCCCTCTCCTCCCTCCCTCTCCCTCCCTCTCCCTCCCTCTCCCTCCTCTCCCTCCCTCTCCTCCCTCTCCCTCCCTCTCCCTCCTCTCCCTCCCTCTCCCTCCCTCTCCCTCCCTCTCCCTCCCTCTCCCTCCTCCCTCCCCTCCCTCCCTCTCCCTCCTCTCCTCCCTCCCTCCTCCTCCCTCTCCCTCCCTCTCCTCTCCCTCCTCCTCCCTCTCCCTCTCCCTCCCTCTCCTCCTCCCCTCTCCCTCCCCTCTCCCCTCCTCCTCCCTCTCCCTCTCCCTCTCCTCTCTCCTCCTCCCCTCCCTCTCCCTCCTCCTCCCTCCTCTCCCTCTCCCTCTCCCTCTCCCTCTCCTCTCCCTCTCTCCCTCTCCCTCTCCCTCTCCCTCTCCCTCTCCCTCTCCCTCTCCCTCTCCCCTCCTCTCTCCTCCTCTCCCTCTCTCCCTCTCCCTCCCTCTCTCTCCCTCTCTCTCCCTCTCTCTCTCCCTCCCTCCCTTACGGGCGGACGGAGGGTTACGGGCGGACGGAGGGAGACGGGCGGACGGAGGGAGACGGGCGGACGGAGGGAGACGGGCGGACGGAGGGAGACGGGCGGACGGAGGGGGGCGGGCGGACGGAGGGGGGCGGGCGGACGGAGGGGGGCGGACGGAGGGAGACGGGCGGACGGAGGGAGACGGGCGGACGGAGGGAGACGGGCGGACGGAGACAGGCGGACGGAAACAGATAGGGAAGTGAGACCTTTACATCCCACCCATCTCTTGCCACCCTCCTCACACATGCAAAATATGCATGTTTGGCTGGTTGAACACTCTAAATTGCCCCCAAGTTAGTCTGAGCGTGAATGGTTGAGCATCTCCTTGAGCGGCACGGAATATGGTTTTATAATAATTTTTGTATTGATGAAATTAAAATTACACATACGCACACGCAAATGCACAAGCAAACGCACACCCGTACGTACACATACATACACATTCCCACATACACAAATGCACATACACACACGCACGTACGCACATATGTACATGAAACTGATGGGGTTCTGTAGCTCCAACAAGGTTAAGAACCTCTGATTTGGACAAACAACAATCATAGAAATCCTCATTTTGAGCCAGTATACAGTTTGTTTCTGATGGCCGATTTTAATCCTGCCTTTTCCATCTTGGTCTTTTAGGTCCCCTCACAAAGAAACACTCTGATGATTTAAATGATAGCGACCACCCAGGAGACGAAGGTACTTGTCATATCCCAAATGATTGATTACCGTGAATAAAGAAACCAAATTAACTCTCAGGATTCTTCAAATTTGACTTTGTGGATGCAGCTAGAATTTTGTGTGTATACTCATGCATTGTTTGCATTTGTTTTTTTTTTGTTGTAGAGTGGTGGCATATTTCCTATGTAATATGTGGTTGGGTGGCATTCATCTGCAGTGGCTTCTGCGACACATCCGATTCTTATATGCACCACTCCTATTATTAAAACATAACTAAACAAGTACAATTATCAAGAAGTGTATTTATTAAATATTTAAGTTATAAGCATATGAAAAGACCCCAAACCAGTTTGGCCACATGGGCTCAACATGAACAAACAATTATTAAGCCAGTTGGCAAGTCTACCCAGATATTCCCTCCTTTGTGACTATAAAAATATCAAAACTTCATTCATCACGACGCTACTTTTCAATGAAATTCTTCACAAATCACTTCAATCATGGTAGTTCGACAATGGCATTAATGGTACGCTTGTTCAAAGCTGAGAAGCAGGGTAAGCAACAGGTTAGGATAACAAGCACGAGGTCAATAACAGTTACAAATAGTATAAGGGATTTCAAAAGTGTGTCATCATGAGCCAGAGAAGAACCAGTCAAGCCATTCTCGTTGTGGAACCGAATCTCCGGTCACAGCGCTCCGCATGTTCCCTATAGCCTGCAGGGCATCATGGACCGAGCAGGACGCGTCGGCATGGATGAAAGCGCAGCACGAGTGTCCCACAATAGCACACACACCTCCTCAATGGGTGGCCACTACGTCAAGAGCAGGGCGGCCCTGGAAAATCACCTGGGCCATGGCGGCTACCTGGGCCTCTCGGCCTTGCTGCAGCCAGACTGATGCGCTGACACAGGCCCGGAACCTGCAGTCAATGGTCTCCAGACGCAGAGCGTTCCTTGCCAAAGCACCCAGGGGAACAGAGTCATTAGGATTTTGGAGGAGACTGACCAGTGTTTGTGTTTGAGGGGCACATCCGAGCCCCACACTGGATCCTGGTCGTGAGCTCCGACACTCGTTCATCAGCTCTGCCGGTGGTGGCCAACTTGGTGAAATTAGCGGTGAAATTCACACGATGAGGTCCGTCCCCATGTGGAGATGACCAGCATTTTCTTTTTATCACCTTGATGAGTACCAGGTCGTCTGGGGACAGGACCTCCTGTGTGGGAGAACGACAAGATGTCGGCAGATCATATGCATTTATCACAGTTCTTTTTTGGAACATTTGCATAACCACTGAGTGAGAAAATCTGTTTCTCCAGTCTCCTCCACCACCAGTCTGAGTTCTATTGTTCCATTGGTTCTTTCAAAGAGTCCAGCACTTTGGGGGCGGCAGGCACAATAATACCTCAGGTTGATTCCAAGATGCCGTCCCATAGCTTGGATCACGCGGCTCATGAAGCGAGCACCACCATCACTCCAAATGACTCCTCGCTTGTGCTGTTCATTGCCTTGAGAGTTGTGTCTACAGCAAGTAAGACAGTTTCTGCAAATGTTCTTTTTTTAAAGTAGGTTTGGTGACCACTGGGAACATGCATTGTTTGTTGTACTATACCTATCACCCCCCCCCCCCCTTGTTGAGACATGGCTCCTCCCATGGCTCAATTTTGCAATTACTTCAAAGAATGATTGTGGGATGCATGGTTTGTTTGCATAGAGGCCACTCTTGCGTTGAGTGGCTCCTTCCACCTCCCACTGCAGCTTCTCTTTTTCTGGTCATTTATTTCAACCCTTTGTAAGAAGGTTTAGTCTCAATTGAAACGCCAATATAAATAGTTTCCAATGGTTTTATGGCATTGCTTGTTGAGCAATAATCTTTCCAATCTATACTGGAGTGGTTGGCATTTCGTTTTATTACATCAGAAAGTTTATCTCACCTGTCTCCTCAAACGTTTCAACTATGATAACTTTCTTACAGTGTAAAAGGTGGCTCCACATCCCCATCTCGGTTATTTTCACATTGGTTGGTTGGTCAGCAATGCTTGGTATGGCTCGACATGAACAAACAATTATTAAGCCAGTTGGCAGGTCTACCCCAATACCCCCACCGGAAAATCCAGCCCGCAAAGGGTGTTGAAGACGCCGTGCGCACGATCTTAATCCAGACATCAAACAGTAGCGCGTGGGTTCCCGCTTCAGCGTATTCACATCCTGCTCGAAGGACCAACTGATAGATTCATAAATAATTATACTTGAGTATAATTATAAAACATGGCAGGCAGACATCTGATTCAATTATTGACATTTAATTAAATAGGTATCTTTGATGAGTAGACTTATAAGTGAGAATACATCCAAAATTCTTCTCCATCTCAGAATTATCCTCCCGAACAGTAATTTCGTGTACGGCTTTAAAGCCATAAATCAAAACAATTACAAGGTTACTGATTAATCCAACTGCGTAAGCAAAAACAAACAAGCCTTCATTCGACATAACAATTCCGTAAAGATGCGAGAAGAGTGTCACGATGTACGTCATTATGCGAGTATTTCCGGAGGTGATTGATGGTCATCTGCTGGTATCAACAGTGCTTCACGGCCCTTTGTTGCAAACCCAGATCAACAGTCCTCAGAAAGACTGTGATGGATGTTAATGGCGAAACGGCAAAAATTGCACTAAAATGATGTAAAATCCACTTCCTAGCAGAATTTAGGGATTACATACAAACACTGGAGCTTTTCAGATATCAAAACCGGACCCACAATTGAAATATTATTTAGGAATACAGCCATATTTTACTCACCAAAAATCATTTTTAATTGTACACAATATCCATCCTCCTTTCTTTCTTCCTTCTTTTCTATCGCCATCAAAACTAATGATGAAGGTCGAGCCTGTCCTGTCATATTTCTGGCATAGTCGTGTCTTGAAAATGGCTTTAAATCCACCCCCCAATATAGTTGCTAGTGCAGCTCGCTCCCAATACAGCTAGGTAGCTCTCATAGTTAGCGCACTGAAAGTGGCGGACACACACTTTTCCCGGCTGTAACAGCTTTGGAGTAGACTGCCCTTTCTTAATGATGTCCATTTTTTTCTGGAAAGTCTGTCTGGAAAATAGCTTTGTGAGCAAATCTGCAACCAAATCCATTTGTTTTCACCCGTCTGCCATTGTGGGTGGAGCTTGTGATCTCTGGCTGACTCACTTTGGCTTTTGTCCGCCTATTAGCCAATCATAGTTGGTGAAAGCGATGACGTATCCCTCCGTCCACGAAATGGCCTTGGTGTCACCAAATCGAATTGGTTAAATCAACAGTCTTATCGACGCTTGTTTAATGCAGCAGAGCCTGCAGAACTGATTGTGAAGGCATTGAGGCAGATTTCTGACCCTGGCAACAAATAATGGCTGAAATGTGATTGGTTAAATACTTCAATATGAAAACACACATCTGGAAGCAGTGCAACCAGGGGGGAAAGCAATGAAAGGAAGCTAACAGACAATTTAGAATTCTTTAATAAGTATTGATGGACAGAATATGATGTATGATTCAGATATTTCTTAGGCCAGCAGAGAAGGCCTTGACGGCCCACCACTGTCCAAGAGACATATCTACAAATTTAAATTATTCTCTTTTGTCTCTATTTAAGAACTGACACCCAGAATCCATCAAATACAGGGGTCTAAATCCTATTCCGAAAAGGGCCGCAGTGGGTCGTGGTCTTAGTTTCAACCGATCCAGTGTCGACACCAATGAGTGGTCTTTTAAAATAAGTAGCACCTAGCTGCAATCAACTGATTACACTGAAATTCCACAAATAATCTCTCAGCGCCATTTAGCATTATTGTAACTACATCCATAAATGAGTTTCTTCCTTGAACCTTGGAAGTGTTCAGTTATCATACCGGTCCTCAAATCAGGGAACCGCACAATAACCAACAACATGCTGTCAGCCGTCTCAAAAGTCTCGGAAAAGAAAGTAGCGTAGCAAATTTTGGATCACATCAACAGCTGTCCATACACCCTTAACAGTGTGCAATTCGGCTTTAGAAAACATCATTCTACCGAAACAGCGGTTTGCTTCTTTCTAGAAAACATTTAATCAAAACCAGATAATGGTGGGGTCATTGGTGGGGTCTTCATTGATTGCAAAAATGCTTTTGACACCATCAACCTCCTGATACTGCTGACTGTACTGTCTAATTTTAATTTCTCACCATCGATATTGGAAATAATGGATTTTGGGACGTCTGGGATTTGTTCCTTAAGCGGAGGAGAGGGGGGTACTGTCACATTTTGTCTGAATTTTATTGGAGGTTTGTGTTTGTGCGCGTGTTTTCCCTTTCTCTGGTAGCCAGCTGTTTTGAGTTTATTTGATTAGCCTTTTGTGTGTACAGTGTTCCCTCAGTTATCCCGGTTAATTGGGACCGGGACCACCCGCGATAAGTGAATTTCCGCAAAGTAGGGATGCCCCTTAAAAAATGCTTAATTTGAATTTAATTTTTTTTTTTTTCTGAGAGTGATTATGGACGCCGCGGGTAGTGAACGTCACCCACACAACAAGCATCGGCAAGCTAGCATAACGGGAAGGCTAGATCTAAGCAGCAAGATGAAGGGAGGAGGTCAAAACGCTATGTATGTATAAAGCTATTGGTGGCCAGCTAGCGTCGACAGTCAGCAAGATGGAATGCCTATCCACTCGAGGACTGCCACTAACGTGAGGGCGACTTTGCATCTACAAGCAACATGGGTTGTGCCGGAATTGATAGGTTTCCAGAAATCAATCATTGGTCACAGGTTACATGCAGGTACTGTGATGCTTCAACTTTCGCAGCTCCAGTACATCCGTTTTTTTCATCTTAAAAAAAAGGTTAATAAAAATATAAATTTCCATGCTGAAAATCGCCAGTGGAAGACAGAAGTTGAAAAATGGCGGAAGTCAGGGCAGCACTTCCTCGGCGCATAAATGGGTGGCACTCGGCGCAGAAAAAGGTTTACGATAGCTTAGCCAAGACAATGAAGACATGTCAGCCTTGTGTCAGAGCCTCCTCGCCAGGCAGACCTGGAGGCAGTGAAATGCTATGTCGAGGAAGAGTTCCCTTATGAAATATAACCAGTAAAAATATCTTTTGTAATATCCTATTTTTAAATTTTTTTCCAGAGTATGTGAATGAATTAATTTGTATTTAGTTCATTTCTATGGGAAACGTTGATTTGAGATACAGTGGTACCTCGAGATACTTATCTTTTCAATCAGATGTACCTTTAAAGCATTTGTTGAAAGCTCAAAAAAAGGAGGTTTTTAACCTCCTAGAACCTGGCACAACACATTTTCGACTACAAGGGCCTGGCGTACACAACATTTTTCTCACAAACTATATCATGTAAAAATATAATTATTTATTTTTACACTCATCAGGGCCCAATTAGCATAAATATCAAAGAGAAAATAAAAATGTATTCCTTGCAAGAGTCTGGGTCTTAGTAGTATACATGATGGTTATCTCCTCTCCAAAATGAATTATTAGTGCTGTGGTTATCATTATCTCTGTACAGTGTTCCCCCGGTCATCGCGGTTAATGGGGACCGGGACCACACGCGATAAATGAATTTCCCGCGAAGTAGGGATTCCCCTTCAAAAATGCTTAATTTGAATTTAATTAAATTTTTTTTTAAAAAGTTTACCCCCCCTCCTGTATACAGTACACCGGGAATACGGGTAGAGAGAGTGAAATTCATGTTCTAACAAAAACAACTGTAAAATATGTTGTCTCAATGTATTATTTGTATTTTTTTTTTTTAATTCCCAAAAAAATCCACGAAGCTCTGAGTCCGCGGTGGCTGAACCGCAAAGTAGCGAGGGAACACTGTATTAGACGTTTAATTTTTCGTTTATTTTGTTTCTAATATTTTTTCCTGCTCTATCTTTAGATATCAGGGAGAGTGGGAGTCCCAAACCAGTGATGGTTTTCATTCATGGTGGATCCTACATGGAAGGAACTGGAAACATTTTTGATGGCAGTGTCCTGGCCAGCTACGGAAATGTGATTGTCATAACAGTCAATTATCGGTTGGGTGTTTTAGGTAAGGGTAAGGATATGCTCAGACAGACCGACATATTAGCCCTTGCTCCCTCGAATGCATCATGTCGCCACAGATAAGTGCCGCGACACTACACTTCCTGTATCTGATATTTTTTCGTTTTAAATTGTCATGCTGGAGTTGGTTTTATATTATCTCCCATTTGCAGTGGATCCATGGCTGTGCAAGGTTAAGGAATTGTAGAAGCCACCCAATTCAGCAGAGTAGCTATTCCGTCAAAGAGTAATTGTGAGTCAAGATATGACCCTCCTTGTGTCTCTAGCGGCGAGTTCGTGGTTCTTCACGGAGTTGTTTTTTTAGTTTTTGTCACTATACCTAACATTAACTGAAATCTTGGGTTAATTATTGGTGTAGGTATATTACAGTATTTATTGTATGTTGAGATATTGTAAAGAATTGGGTTAAGGGAGAGCTGGCCGATATGACAAAAATTGTTAGCACAACAAAAAAAAAAAATTTATATATATATATATATATATATATATATATATATATATATATGTATGTATGTATGTATGTATGTATGTATGTATGTATGTATGTATGTATGTATGTATGTATGTATGTATGTATGTATGTATGTATGTATGTATGTATGTATGTATGTATGTATGTATGTATGTATGTATGTATGTATGTATGTATGTATGTATGTATGTATGTATGTATGTATGTATGTATGTATGTATGTATGTATGTATGTATGTATGTATGTATGTATGTATGTATGTATGTATGTATGTATGTATGTATGTATGTATGTATGTATGTATGTATGTATGTATGTATGTATGTATGTATGTATGTATGTATGTATGTATGTATGTATGTATGTATGTATGTATGTATGTATGTATGTATGTATGTATGTATGTATGTATGTATGTATGTATGTATGTATGTATGTATGTATGTATGTATGTATGTATGTATGTATGTATGTATGTATGTATGTATGTATGTATGTATGTATGTATGTATGTATGTATGTATGTATGTATGTATGTATGTATGTATGTATGTATGTATGTATGTATGTATGTATGTATGTATGTATGTATGTATGTATGTATGTATGTATGTATGTATGTATGTATGTATGTATGTATGTATGTATGTATGTATGTATGTATGTATGTATGTATGTATGTATGTATGTATGTATGTATGTATGTATGTATGTATGTATGTATGTATGTATGTATATATATATATATATATATATATATATATATATATATATATATATATATATATATATATATATATATATATATATATATATATATATATATATATATATATATACATACATACATACATACATATAGTGTAGTGGGGTTAGCACTAACGTTACTAACGTTAGCACTAACCCCTCTACACCGAGCCATTGGTTGTTGTTCCTCTTTGCAAGATTATTTAATATTTTTGTCAATATTTAAATAATTTATATCAAACTGTGAGTTAATGTGCTTAAAGAAGAAAGTCTTAAAATGACAGAAAAACAAAACATTACAATATATATATATATATAGATATAGATATAGATATAGAGATAGAGATAGAGATAGAGATAGAGATAGAGATAGAGATAGAGATAGAGATAGAGATAGAGATAGAGATAGAGATAGAGATAGAGATAGAGATAGAGATAGAGATAGAGATAGAGATAGAGATAGAGATAGAGATAGAGATAGAGATAGAGATAGAGATAGAGATAGAGATAGAGATAGAGATAGAGATAGAGATAGAGATAGAGATAGAGATAGAGATAGAGATAGAGATAGAGATAGAGATAGAGATAGAGATAGAGATAGAGATAGAGATAGAGATAGAGATAGAGATAGAGATAGAGATAGAGATAGAGATAGAGATAGAGATAGAGATAGAGATAGAGATAGAGATAGAGATAGAGATAGAGATAGAGATAGAGATAGAGATAGAGATAGAGATAGAGATAGAGATAGAGATAGAGATAGAGATAGAGATAGAGATAGAGATAGAGATAGAGATAGAGATAGAGATAGAGATAGAGATAGAGATAGAGATAGAGATAGAGATAGAGATAGAGATAGAGATAGAGATAGAGATAGAGATAGAGATAGAGATAGAGATAGAGATAGAGATAGAGATAGAGATAGAGATAGAGATAGAGATAGAGATAGAGATAGAGATAGAGATAGAGATAGAGATAGAGATAGAGATAGAGATAGAGATAGAGATAGAGATAGAGATAGAGATAGAGATAGAGATAGAGATAGAGATAGAGATAGAGATAGAGATAGAGATAGAGATAGAGATAGAGATAGAGATAGAGATAGAGAGAGAGAGAGAGAGATAGAGAGATAGAGATAGAGATAGAGAGATAGAGAGATAGAGAGATAGAGAGATAGAGATAGAGAGATAGAGAGATAGAGATAGAGATAGAGATAGAGATAGAGATAGAGATAGAGATAGAGAGATAGAGATAGAGATAGAGATAGAGATAGAGATAGAGATAGAGATAGAGATAGAGATAGAGAGATAGAGATAGAGATAGAGATAGAGATAGAGATAGAGATAGAGATAGAGAGATAGAGATAGAGATATAGATATATGTCCATGTCGTTGCGTATTTGAGAATTGTTTTAATACATGTCACAGAACATCATTTTTTTTCCCTATCATATAAAAAAAAATATTTCGATTGATTTGAAACATAATTCTTCCCTTACAGGTTTTTTGAGTACTGGTGACCAAGCAGCAAAGGGGAACTATGGTCTGTTAGACCAAATTCAGGCTCTTCGCTGGACCAGTGAAAATATTGCAGCTTTTGGTGGTGATCCTTTACGTATCACTGTGTTTGGCTCGGGGGCAGGAGCCTCCTGTGTCAACCTTCTCACACTTTCTCACTACTCAGAAGGCAACCGCTGGAGCAACTCTACAAAAGGTAAAATATATATATTCTATTACAATTCAGTAGTATCAATAGTATTGGTAATAAACACTAAATATCTAATCACCACACTTATGGGTGATGAAACCACCACCAAATCTTGCCACGTGATACGCTTTGCGCATGTCTGTCTAGAATCCATGGTTAGGAGCGGATAAACGTGATAAGGCAGATTGGTACAGATAGAGTGTGAGAAAGAAATCTGATTTTTATTTAATATTTATTTTGAGGATTTGATAAAAAAACAACAAATGTGTATAAAAGCCCACTTCACCATCTGTGTACAAAGTATAAAGTACAGTGTAAAGTAATAAGGAATATATTAAGAAATATTAAAATGTAATAAAAAAGATAGAAAGGCTGTAAAACACGAAAAACAAATAAGATTGGACAGAGCTACTGCACTGGCTCCCGCCTGACGCCGCCATTTGAAAAGAAATGCATTTAACGACGATTACGTGTACCTCTACGTGTATGTGTACTGATTGTGAAGGCCTTGAGACAGATTTCTAACTCTGGCAATAAATAATGGCTGAAATGTGATTGGTTAAATGCTCCAATATGAGAACACACATCTGGAAGCAGTGCAACTAGGGGGAAAGCAATGAAAGAAAGCCAACAGACAGTTGGGAATTATTTAATAAGTATTGATGGACAAAATATAATATATTATTCACTGTGCTAACCCCACCAAGCCATTGATTGTTGTTCCTCTTTGCAAGAGTATTCAATCTTTTTGTCAATATTTAAGTAATTTATATCAAACTGTGAGTTAATGTGGTTAAAGAAGAAAGAAAGTCTTAAAATGACAGAAAAACAAAACTTCACAATCATTAATCAAAGAAATTTGTAAAGACATGAATGTAAAAAGTATAATGTACAATGTGAAGTCATAAGGAATATATTAGGAAATATTAAAATGGAATAAAAATGATGGAAAGGCTGTAAAACACGAAAAACAAATAATAGTGGACAAAGCTACTGCACCGGCTGCCGCCTGATGGCGCCATTTGGAAAAAATGCATTTAATGACAATTACTACATGTTAGCCCACTCGTTATTTTAGCACATTGCACAGCACAGCGGCTGAGTGCTGTCAACATGTGCCTCCTATTACACAATTATACACATTTCTCAGGGATCTGATTGTGTTTAACTGAGATAATAAATAGATTTTTTCTTCTGCTGTAATGTCTGTCACCCCGCCAAACGGCTTACCAGGTTTATGACACGGTGGGAGTAAAGCTCCAACGTCAAGATGTGGGTTTGAACCCACTCGGTTGTGACAGTCCCAAATTTTCCTACCTCCATTTTTCCATGTTTTTCCTTTTTTTTACACACAATCAACAGTTGTTAATTGCTCGGGAGAAACAGCAAGAGGGAAAATTCAAAGCACATTAAATTGATCTGAATTTCATTCTATATGAGATCTTACTACCTGGAGATTCCCAAACAGCAGCTGTCTTCAAATTCCTATGAAATGTAATACAGCAAATCATTATTAACTTGAAATAACAGTAACATGACCTTTTGGCCATATTGATAACACAATAACAGAGTACATTCATTCTTTCATCACGGGAGAGATAGAGATAGAGATGGAGATGGAGATGAAGAGGGAGAGGGCGATGGAGATGGAGAGAGAGAGAGAGACAGAGAGAGAGAGAGAGAGACAGAGAGAGAGAGAGAGAGAGACAGAGAGAGAGAGAGAGACAGAGAGAGAGAGACAGAGATGCAACTTTACTTACAAACTCAACAGAAATACACACAAATACGACTCAAAAACAATCTTATCTCAGCAGGTTAACGACCTAAGATCTTTCCCCACAGACTCTTCTCAAATTTGGATGTTTCTATAAATTATGCAGAATTGAAACCTGCTTAACTTTTTGTTTTGCCACCCCAAGAGTCTACAAGGAAAGTCCCGATTTCGTCTGGACCTTCAGAACAAATCATGACCAGTGTATATTTGTAGGATTTTATTTTCTTTGCTCTGAAAGATTTGGTGAGACAAGTGACAAAATATAGGGGGAGGGGGAGGGGGAGGGGGAGGGGGAGGGGGAGGGGGAGGGGGAGGGGGAGGGGGAGGGGGAGGGAGAGGGGGAGGGGGAGGGGGAGGGAGAGGGAGAGGGAGAGGGCGAGGGAGAGGGAGAGGGAGAGGGAGAGGGAGAGGGAGAGGGAGAGGGAGAGGGAGAGGGAGAGGGAGAGGGAGAGGGAGAGGGAGAGGGAGAGGGAGAGGGAGAGGGAGATGGGTTTCGGGTTACAAAGAAACATGCTGGGTTGAAAACAAATATTATTGGGTCATCTTAGACATCTGTTGAGACAGAGATTCTCAAGATATGACGCTTCCCTTTGAACAAAAAACAGGATAATTAATCATATTAGGAAAAGTTTTACATATGCCAGAACAGAGCTCGTTTATACAACAAACACCAGTGGTAGGAAGAATGGTACGTGGCCCCCATGATCATATAGTGATAGGCACCTTGTTCAGTAAGATTATAGTTACCCTACATTCTGGTGGGAAAATATCTTTTGAACACTCCACAAACTGAAATGTATATTTTAAAATATGTTACAATACTTAATGCATTTGAACCAGGAAGACTTGCTGTTAATGCTCATGTTTCAGTCCCATTGATGCTGTTATACGTCCAGTCCTTGTTGACTTGGAGGGTTTGAATTCATCATTTGCTGCCATCTCATCCCAGTCAAAATGAAATGTCTAGCGCTGTCAATGGCAGCCAACAAGTTGATCACAACACAATCTGCAAAACTTAGTATTGCCTATCCAGTCTTTCTCATATGGGCAGAAATTTATATTGATGCTGTCACATGACTACATGGTAGAGAAGTGGTTAGCACGTCCGATTTACAGTTCTTAAATTGGTGTTCAATCCCTGGATTGTTACACCCTTCCAGTGTGTTTGTGTTTGTGTCTTCTCACCGTTCCTGTGTGGGTTTTTTTTTCCATGTGCTAAGGCTTCGTCCCCTATCCCAAATACATGTTTGATACACAGAATAATGAATCCAAATTGTCCTTAGGTATGAGTGGGCACTAAAGATGGTTCTTCCCTTTATGCCCTGTGATTGGTCACTAACCAATTCAGTGTTCCCCACTTAATGCCCATAGTTGACTCTGACAGGCTCCAGCATCTTCACAACCCTTGTAAGGATACGCAGAGTGGAAAATAAATTAATGAATATTTCTCTGACAGTAATGCAATTCTAATGACTGTTAAAATAATATTTTTTTATTTTTCTTCTTCAAACATATCTAGGTCTTTTTCAAAGGGCCATCACCCAGAGTGGAACAGCACTGTCGAGCTGGGCTGTTAGCTTCCAGCCAGCTAAGTATGCCAGAATGCTGGCCCGCAAAGTTGGCTGCAACCTCAAGGACACAGTCGAGCTTGTGATGTGTCTTCAGAAAAAACATTACAAAGAGTTGGTCAATCAAGATATCCAGCCAGCACGATACCACATTGCTTTTGGACCTGTTATTGATGGTGACGTAATCCCTGATGACCCTCAAATACTGATGGAACAAGGTACAAGTACAAAATTCAATTGATATTTAAATTAGAGTGCTCCTATAATTATCCTTGTGGCTTTTCTAACTACAAACTTTGGAGTGAAAAGATGGGAAATAATGAAATACTATTTTATCCTAAGAACAGCCAATGGGAGAAATTTTGGAGAAAATATTACATAAAGCTCAATTTCATTTAGATATTAGCAGCGTAGAAAATGTGTACTTTGGTAAAAAGGTGACCGAGAGACCAATGATAAGGTGGGTGGAAGTGGTGATGGTAAAGGATGGAAGATTGCATGCCATAGTGACCCCAAATTTAACAAAGCAAAATAAGTAGTAACCAGGTGGACATTCTGTTGCACCAGTGCTCAACATTAAGTCAGGAGGAAGGTCTTGACCAGGGGTGATCAAACAATTTTTTTCTCCAAGATCTGTTTGCATACTTGTCAACTTTTTCCCATATTTTATACATTTTTTGATAATTTCAAATTGTGTAAGAACTTTTGCAGGCACAGGAAAACTTTTTTTAGGTATTTTTTTTAAAATCCGATGTCATTTTATCCATTTCGGCTCTAATCCGGATCATCTCTGTCACACTGGTAGCAGCGGAAAACAGCATTGTCAACTGCTGATATTGTCATGGAGTCCCCATTCATCTGTCCGACGTCCAGCATATAAATATAGAATGCAAGGTACCTAGACAGTGAAGCTGTCAGTGTTTTTGTTGTTATTGTTGTTGGGCCACCCAGGCTCCTAGTGGTTATCCTCAGCCGCGCTAGAGCTGCCACTGGAACGCGGATTAGTTCATCCGGGGGGTAGCCGGACGTGTGGGGCAGTCGAATATCTCCGGCTGGATGAAAAACGTAGGGTGCCACGTTCCTGGTTGGCAGTTCTGGGTGGTATTTGTTGGATTCGAAGGCCGCGACGGGCGGCCTCTAAGGAGACACCCCGTGAAGGTTCCAACTTTGTCTCCCACCTGTCAGTGTCATACAGTGACATCTGCAGAATCTTGAATAGTGCATACACAAGGCTAATGTCACCCCGTCTGTCAGGTTTAAGACCATATACATTCAATAATATCGGAGCAGAGGAAACACACAGCCAGTCGGGATGAGAATTTAAACCACTTCATATGAAGGAGGAAAGCCAGAATAGCCAGAGCAGAAAGATGGTCTATCTTCCTGAATGACCGTTTGGAATTCCTGGCAACTCCCTACAAACAACCTGGTTTTATTAGCACGGGATCATGTGACAGAGACAAACTTAAGGCGGGAAAGTACACAAAGAAATGGGGGTGTCGTGATAGATAACACCCCCCCTAACTAAAAGAGGCCGTGACGGGAGTTACCACTAGGTCGTGCAAATTTCTATTCCAGTGACTACACTATATAAACCAAAAGACATAATAATAATAAGCATAAAATACATTCATACTTCACACCGTCCACCTTGAGGAAAATTATAGACTTTAAAGTGTGCCCTATGTGAGTAAATATGTTCCGGGTTGTGATTGAGCGATTTGTTATCGCTTAATATGGGGAATTCCAATCATAAATAATGGGAGCAATTGGCCGAGGTTGTGTGTTTGCTCAAGTCCCATATAACATTTCAAATTCATCAACTTGGCGATCGACAACAAGCCCGCAATCGAAGTATTTAGAACTCCTGGTTGACTGTTTGTGATGATTCACCAAATTTCAACCCAAGTATCAACATTTTTCAGTGATTGGGTTTGAGATTATGCTCACTCTAGAAATCTCCCACATCCACCTGGATAGGACATTAGATGAGACCTCAACCAGAGCCAGACGCCATTTCCGGTGCGCAGTGACTGCTGGGATATTTAGTCCTCTTGTCAATACACCCAGGTTGACGTCTGTGAGAACTTTGCACTAATAGTATCAATATACTACAATGGTGAACACAGTAATTTGGTGCTACATGCACCAAATTCACGCTACACCCGCACGCTAAAAACACGTTTTTAAAAAGGTAACGCAAGCAAGACTGAGTTTGGTTGTACTTTATTTAGCCATTTTACAATGTACCCGCGTCATCATCAACAACTAAACCATCAAAGTCCTAATTTTCTGTGTCCGAATTGAACAATTGTCCATCGAAAGCGCTGAGTTTAATAAGTTCGTCCAGGCGGCCACAATCCATAGTAGCTAGCTAGTAGCTAGCATAACTATTCCAAGGCTGTCTTCCATGGTTCGCAACTGTGTTGACGGTGACCGATGTATTGACAAAAGAACTACTAAATATCCCAGCATTCACTGCACAGTACTTTGTCTACGGGAAAACCGTAGTGTCGGGGGATGCTTGCCCTATCAACTGATTTATTTCATTTTATCGTGATAACAATTTTAGTTTTATTTCAAATATAAAGCACACTGGATTATAAGGCGCCCTGTCTATTGTGGAGAAAATTTAAGGATTTTATGTGCGCTTTATAGTCGTGAAATTACGGTACCCTTTAATGAGAACAGTCTGGTTGATCACCCATTTTAGCCAGCGCATCGAAGTCTGGCGGTGTTCCTGTGGTGGCATTTCTAACAGAGAAGTTGTTCATCACCGTTAGGGTTATCAGTTTTACATTATTATATATTTGCTTGCAATGAAGAACGCTTTGCTTAAGGATGTGTTTTGAGAACTGAGATGCCTGTTGTAAAATATTGTGTAATAAACAGCAGGAGAGGCCTTGAACACCAGAATGAACCGGGACCAAGGCGTGCAAGGTTGGATTCTCTCTTGCAAGAGTTAGGAGTCTGTTTTCTGTTTTATTTGTGTGAATTTGTGAATGTCTATTGGTCATTTTTTTATCCCTGCAATTTTTTATTTTTTATTTTCACAGTATATTTTAAAGACTGTGTGACGCTAAACTCGAGAAAATATCGCCGACTTTTTAACCAAGCACAGCTTTACAAACAATGGCCCTTACAAAAGATTGACATTTTCGACCAGTTTTCTTCTCATTTTTAAAAATAAACTGTCCATAAAGTATATCGATTTAACTCTATGTAAAAGGTGTGCCACAGATTCATTAAAAACTATATACAAATATTTTCTTATGCTATACTATCTGTTCGGATTGGATTCAAATGAATCCGACCAAGCCTTAAAACCATTTGTCCGGTGGGTCTGATCAATCACTCATCTGGGATCTGTGGGGTGATTTGTTGGTATTCCTCACACTAAAAGTCTGTTCACACACATGTAGAGCCAAATAACACCAGAATCCTCTCTGCAATGATCTTTGGAAATTTGGCTGCACGTAATGAAACATAAAACCCATCCAGTTTCAGGGAGTTGAACTTTAATACCATGTGACATTGGAGATCAATCATTTCCAACGGCAACTCCTGTGGAACTGTTTCCGGGTCTTGTGAGAAGGCCTTATAGCAGGGTTGGGCAAACTTTTCGGCCCGGGGGCCATATTGACTTTAAAAATTTGACAGATGGGCCGGGTCAACACAAGACACGATACATATAAAAAAGTGCATCCGTTAACAGTACATATGAAACTTAAACAGAAAAAAGGACTAAAGTATTAACATACTCATCACTCATCATTAAATTAAAAAGTATAAAGTACAAAGTAAAGTAAGAAAGAATGTATTAAGAAATAATAAAATGTCATTTTAAAAAAAAGATAAAAGGGGCTGTAAAACACGAAAAACAAAGAGTTAAAAAAATTAAAAATCAAAAATTGGACAACATCGGCGGACCGGATTAAAAAACCTAACGGGCCAGATGTGGCCCGCGGGCTGTAGTTTGCCCATGCCTGCCTTATAGTCTACGCAGATACGAATTGACTTGTCTGCTTTGGGTACCACTACTATTGGCGCGGCCCACTGACTATCTTACACCTGTGAGACAATGCCAGCTTTTTCTAGGCGATTTAACTCATTCTCAACTGCATTCTTTAATGCTTAAGGCACTGGTCTGGCCTTCCTGAAGACCGGTTTGGTATTTGGCTTTATTGTAATGTTGGCCTTAAAATCACGAATAGTGCCTAGCTCCTCAGAAAACACTGCTTTGTGTCTCTGCAACACTGCCCCCACATCCGCATTGCTACAGCCCCTTGCTGGTATAACTGAGAAGATGCTTGCCCAGTTTAGTTTTAAGTTTGTGAGCCAGTTATGGCGCAGGAGGGCTTGTATATCAGAAACAAGTGTCACAGCAGCACCTGTGTCGAGTTGCATCTCGAGAGAAGTTCGTTCTAATTTGACTTGTACTGCCATTTCCTTCCTCCAATTTCCGATAATATGTGCAGGATACACGGCATTCAAGTGATATGACCCAAACTGTTCATCATCAACATTTCCTGTTGTCTCATTTTTATCTTCAATTACATACTGTATGTCCTTGCCTATTCTTTGTTTTACACATTCTTGCTATGAAAAATGAAAATCAGATATAGGCATTGTCGTCATCATTGACTTGACAAAAAGACTAGTAGTCATCATACCCTTAGCTGCGTACGATGAATTTGTACAGCGCTTCTCCACAGGTTGCCATCCCAGGCAAGACCCCTTAACTGACATATTCAGACTTGTTAGCACTCCGCCACGATGGAAACATCGCATCACCTCTTGTTGCCTCACTGATGCTAACAAGAATAAAATGTATCACTTAACTCTCACTGTCTTCTTACTTACCCTCCCTCAGTTCGCCTGTAAAAGGCAGATCCACGTCAAAAATTGTGGGTAATGGATCGGGCGTTTGTCAAAAAGATACTAGGAAGCGGGGCTTGGAGTGGTTGTTGTCGTAGCCCAACCGCAATGGCCGCCCGACATCCGCTCCCCTGCCTCCTTTCTCTTCGCCGGCGTACTTTGGGTGGGTTGGATATCCTCGGATATCCCGGAGGTCTCCGGATGTTCTTGGGGGTATCGATGGTCAGTCCGTAGTAAGTTGTGAAATTGGGTGTCTTGCCTTTCAACGAACGAACTGGAGAGCAATGCGCCGCTGCGCCCGAGCGCGCCGCCATCTTGAACTCCATGTGCCCTCTATGTGCCCTACTTTGGAACATTTGTGGCATGTCTCTGTTTTATAATGACATAGTCCAGCTTTGTGGTTGCTACCGCCACATCGCTAACAGGGTTGGTGATTTTTCAGCTCTCTGTGGTCTAAAATTTTACCCTTCCATTTGCTCATGGGTGTTTGGTATTTCCACGCACTTATGCTTGTTTTTTCCTTTGTCGATCCTATTCACTGTGGCAGGTCTCTCCAGTTTGCTACGGAACTCAAACTTATTCTTCGATGCCATTTCCATTGATAGCGACAGTTCCCATGTTTTTTTAAATGTCAGACCTTGCTCCGCGAGTAACCTTCTCTGAATAGCCTCCACTCTCAATCCACTAACGAATCTGTCTCTCAGTGCTCATCTAAATGAGGACCAAATTCACAGTGGGTGGATAGCTGCTTTAACGGCACAACATAATCTGACAAAGACTTGTTTTCTTTCTGATTCCTTTTTTGAAATTTGAATCGCTACGCAATCACCAGCGGTTTCGGCTTGTAATGTGATAATGATGATAATTTTCCGCCAGTTTTCAGCCAATTTGCAGCCAGTTTTTTAGTTTTGGGTTGGTATTGTTATTTCATTGTTTTTCTCCATGTGTTCTTATGTTTGCTCTCCTACTCATTTGTCCCTTCTGTCATTGATAATTAGTCCCTGTTTTGTCTATTTAAACCCCACAAATCATTTCGTTATTGTCAGATCGTCTGGTTTGTTTTTACCATTTCAGGTTGCCATGCTCCATGTTCCATGTCCCTCATTTTCCCATGTCTTCCCGTCAGGTTTGATTATGTGATTTAATTTCTAAGTCGTTATTTTCGAAAGATGCTGCCTAAGTTTTGATTTGAGCACCATTTCCCTTGTCCTTGCCTGCTATCCTGCCATTGTGTCCTACTGCCAAAGATGTGACGGAACAATCCGACCAGTGCATGCCGGCTCTCGCTGACGCTTTTGTTTGACTGCCTCCCAGTTCAAATTATACGATTCAGCATCTTTGTGCCGGTTGACCCACCAGCCTCGCTGTGACGGCTGGCCCACCAGGCCTCCCCATGCCGGCTGGCCCAACAGTCCTCCCCATGCAGACTGGCCCACTAGTCCTCCCCGTCTCGAAGCCGAAGCCAGGCTCCAGCGTTCCCATGCCAGCTAGTCCCCTGCCCTGGCGTCACACTCCCGCTCTCCCCGCTTGTGCCGGTTGACCCACCAGCCTCGCCGTGACGGCTGGCCCACCAGTCCTCCCCATGCTGACTGGCCCACTAGTTCTCCCCGTCCGAAGCCGAAGCCAGGCTCCAGCATTCCCATGCCAGCTAGTCCCCTGCCCTGGCGTCACACTCCCGCTCTTCCCGCTCTGCCCGCTCTCCCCGCTCTGCCCGCTCTTCCCGCTCTGCCCGCTCTTCCCGCTCTCCCCGCTCTGCCCTCTCTTCCCGCTCTGCCCGCTCTTCCTGCTCTGCCCGCTGTCCCCGCTCTGCCCGCTCTCCCCGCTTTGCCCGCTCTCCCTGCTCCGCCCCCTCTCCCCGCTCTCCCCGCTCCCGCTCGTCCTGCTCCCGCTCGTCCTGCTCCCGCTCGTCCCGCTCACCCCGCTCCCGCTCAACCGTCCCCCGCTCGCCCCGCTCCGGCCCTGCCCGCTCCCGCTCTCCCCGCTCCCGCTCTCCCCCCTCCCGCTCGCCCCGCTGCAGCTCGCCCAGCTCCCATTTGTCATGCTCCCGCTCGCTCCCCTCCTGCCTGGCCCGCTCCTGCTCCGCCCGCTCCTCCTCGGCCCGCTCTTTCTTGACCACTCCTGCTCGGCCGGCGACTCTCCGGGCCCCGGGGACAAGGGGGTCAGCGGCGGCAACTCTCCGGGCCCCTTGGACGAAGGGGTTGGCGGCGGCGACTTTCCAAACCCTCTGGATGAGAGGGTTGGCGGCTGTGACTCTCCAGGCCATCTGGATGAAGGGGACGGCAGCCGATGATCCTTATCTACTTCTGGAGTATGTTCAGGGCAGGACGCCTGGCGATCATTTCACACCCGCTGGACAGGCCACTCTCTCGCCACTCCACTGACCGGCTCAGGTGCCCGCCCGACTCCTCCTTGAGGGCCGCTCGGGACGACCGGCAGAATGCTTTTTCAGAAACACAACCACGCACTCCCCACTTGGATATTTTTTCTGTTGTTTTTGTTTTTGGATCCGTCGCCTGGTGGGTTAGGTACTGTTAGGTTTGTGTTGGCACTGTTATTTCATAGTTTTCTCTGTGTGTTCTTATTTCCGCTTTTCTACTCTTGTTTGTCCCTGCTCACATGCCGTTCCGCTCGCACAGCTCCACGTCATTGATAATTAGTTCCTGTTTTGTCTATTTATACCCCACAAATTATTTTGTCAGTGTCAGATTTTTGTTTTGTACCATGCCATGCTCCCATGTTCCATGTTCCTTGTCTTCCCGTCACGTTTGATTCTGTGATTTGATCTCTTAAGTTGTTGTTATTTCTTAAAGATCTTGCCTCGTTAGGATTGTTTGGTTATTGTTTTTCCATTGCTTTCTCCCTGGGTTTTGATGTCAGTCTCCATACTGTTGTTTGTCCCGTTGCTCTCGCAGCAGCTGCGCGTAATTTAGAATTAGTTACTGTTTTGTCTATTTATACCCCACTGATTTTGTGTCATTTGTCGGATCGTCCGCTTTATTTGCCTTTCTGTGTGTCTACGTGGTCTCGTTCTTCGCTTCCCCGTGTGTTCCCTAGCCGGGATTGTTTTTTTGTTTCTCGCCAAGTCCCTTGTTATTTTCCTTGCCTCCTGCTTAAGTGAAGGTTTCATTTGAGCACCACTTCCCTCATCCTCGCCTGCTACCCTACGATTGGGTCCTATTCCTCGCCTCGACGTCTTGGCAGAGATGTAACAGAACAATCCGGCCAGCATGGACCCAGTGGGAAGCTACCGAAGCTCTGGCCGATGCCAACCATGCAGCTCATATTCCCCCGATTATTGGCCCCAACCCTCACTCCGTCGCCCCTGGCTACTTGCTCAACGAGGAGAGAATACTTGACTTCCATCGTCCCCTGTTCATCGGCCAAGCTCCCGTTATTCATTCTTTCAATGGAGGGAGAATCCTCCACCTCCATCGCCCCCTGTTGATCGTCTCAGCTATCTGTGTTTGGACTCAGATTTTTCTGATTGTGATGATGGTCATGAGCTAATTGATTTGTGGGCTGCTGATTCGGACTAGGACTGTTATTCCCTCAGCCTATTTGGACTTCGATACACACCGCCCGCTGGATCTTGACACCGTTCTCTTCTCTAATGAGACCTGACCTGGATTCCCAGCTAGTCATCTGCAATGGACAACCACACTGCGCCCCGCAGGGAGGCTCCGTTAGGAGTGTCGAACACCTACCTCCTTGTCTTTGTGGGGAGGTGCAGCAGCAAGATTTTTCCCTGTGTCGGCTGGCATGCTATGCCGTCCTCCTGGAGAAGGTGGCGAGCACCGCGATGTAGGAAGAAGAGGAAGGAGAAGCTGGACACACGAGCCCCCAAGTTAGCTCCTCGCTCGCCTTTCCCCGTCTAAGCTCCCGCAAGCCTTCGCCATTCCGAGCTCCCCACGTGCTTTTGCCCGTTCGAGCTCCCCGCATGCCTTTGCCTGTCCGGGCTATCCCGCACGCCCCAAAGCCGGCCCCATGCTTGTTTAGAACCAAAAGGCAATTGCTGCGTCATTAAATAATTCTCTTTTGAAAAATGGGTTAGATTTAGAAAGGAAATTTTCAGTTACACGCATGCGGGCCCCGCAGCTGATATTGCCCCTGCTATATCTACACTCTCAGTAATAGGCATCTGAGCATGGTCGGGGCTATGTAACCATGATATAGATGCAGAATCATGAGCTCCCGCCGAGGTGGAAACCTTGCCACCACTTTGGAATGCAGAAAATTGTGCTGCCATCTTGGTGCGTTTCATTTGTTTACACCTTTCTCAAATCGATACCTAATGAGAACTTTTTTGGCATAATTGGGGCGACAATGACAATGCAAACATATGTAAATGTTAGGTTCATTAATAATTACCCTCGTTCGTAATTATCAATAACTGCAGGCAGACATCTTATTCAATTATTGACATTTAATTAAATAGAATGGATCACGGATAAAACCTCAGAGGGGAGATTCAGCAAGCCAGAGTTCCTCCTACAACTTCCGAACGTCTCCCCGAATAGACATTTTCGTACGACTCTTATTGCCATGAATCAAAACAATTTACAGAGTTGTTGATCATTCCATCACGTATGAGTAAAAACAACATCTGGAACTACAATAACAATCAAAGTATTTTACCAATAACAAAAACAGGAGACTAGACCTAACAACATTTAGATTAGAACAATTATGCCTTCCTTGACCTAAGAATCATATAATAATTACATAAAGAAAAACCCGAAGTGCGTCACTATGTTGTAAATAACAGAAGCAACATTCTTGTTATTGGCCGAATAGCCCTGGCCTCGTTACAAAAGGGATCACTGAATCTCGAAGACTCAGATTGGGTGAATTGTTTGTATAAACATTCTGGAACAGGCAGTCCAGGTTAAAGATGACTTGGCGGTTATTGATGACCTCAACACTTTGAGAATAATAAGAGAATGATTTAACAAAGAAATGACTTAATACAACTATATTTATAATAGTAATACAGAATAAACCCAACATTAAAGTATACAAAAAAAGAATGTATAATAAATCCAAAAGTAGTATGCTTTTAAGAAAAAGGAAGGGAAAAGTGACGGTTAATTTCAAAAGAAAGGCTGACAAATTTTACATATTTAAGCAATGTCTGGGTGTTATTTTTGGTATTGCATAGTTCATGCAACTAACTTGGGAAATGACTAAGCAGAAGCCTTCCAGTGTGCACTGAAGAAAGTATGGATTATGGAATCATCACAGAGTTTATTACTTAAAAACATCGCAAAAGAGCCGCAAGCTAACATATTTATTGTCAGGCATACTCATTGATAATACTTGAAAATGATCAATGCTTGAGTTTACATACTTAGAAAAGGTAAAAAAAATGCAATAACCCGTCTATTAGGATTCGACAGTCGTTTTGGCCACTATAATGTCAACTCCGTACGATGCACGGTTTGGATCCGATAGCCATTTCTGGCCCCCATATTGTCAACTCTACGATGCAGGGTTTGGACAAAAGTAGCGTGAGGATGTTAAGATAAAAATCCAACCATCCATAAATTACGCTTTATCTATTCCTGCTACTCTGAAACATTTTTTTCCGTGTCGTGACGGAGACTCGGCGAGGCACGATGGTGCTGAATCCGCTGACCCATGACGCCTTTCAAAGTCATTTACAAACATAATTTTGGGAATAATTTCTGCCAGCGAGTTTCCAGGTGCACACACACATGCCACAAACCTTATAAGGATTAGAGAATAGATGAATAGTGATTTATGGATGGGTGGATGTTTTTGTAACCGTCCAACCGGACAGATCAGCCACGCTGTGCGTCATGTAAAACTAATGATTCATACATCAACTCTGCAAATAAAAGTTGAGTTTACACAATTAGAGAAGGTGAAGAAACCACTGTGAGGATCCGACAGCCGTTTCTGGTCACCATAGAAACAATTTTAACTCTCTACGTTGCACGGTTTGGACAAACGTAGCTAGATAATCTTAACACACACACACACACACATTTCTCACGCTTCCTAAGGATTATCGATAAAATATACATTTTTTCAAATTCAAGATATAAACATTCCTCGCAGCACTGATTGGCAGAGCAATGTCATGTGATCATCTGCAGCCAGTGATGGTCAAGTGGGTTATGTTATCGTGATGAGTCGATGTGTCTTAACCTCTGCAGCAGAGGGTCCACCGAATCCCCGAGAGCGACTCACCGAACCCCTTGGGTTTGCTCAAACCCAGTATCTAACCACTTTCTAATCAGAATGTGCTAGTTTGTATTCACAACAGCCCGAAAGGTGCTCACCACAAATGTTTTAGATTTAGTCTGTACCAAACAATGAAGGTCTGAATACACCCTCAGATTCAAAATGAGTGTGTTGTTTTTTTTAAAAAAATGTTTTCTAATTTGTGGAATAAAGGATCAGCTGTAATTCCCATTGGTGTCTTGGGAGTGCACAAAGTGGAAAGGGAGACAAAAATCTCTGCAACCCTGCTTTGGATGTTTTTTCTGTGATCCGAGGATGAGCACAAAATGATATGAAGTTTACAATTTATGTTAAAATGTTGCATTGCTACTTTTTAAGTCTCATCAACCTTTTTCTATGTTTAATTTACAGGTGAATTCCTTAACTATGATGTTATGCTCGGAGTGAACCAGGGTGAGGGTCTCAAATTTGTGGAGCTGATCGTGGACAATGAAAATGGTGTTCAGGCCAATGACTTTGACTATGCTGTATCGAGCTTTGTCGATGACCTCTATGGCTACCCAGAGGGTAAAGATATACTCAGAGAAACCATCAAATTTATGTACACAGATTGGGCCGACAGGCACAATCCAGAGACACGCAGAAAGACCTTGCTGGCCCTATTCACTGATCACCAGTGGGTAGCACCTGCTGTTGCCACAGCAGATTTGCACTCGAGCTTTGGGTCACCAACTTACTTCTATGCATTCTATCATCACTGTCAACTAGAACAGGTACGCCTCTAACATTGTTTTTCCCACTCAAATTCTAGCATTGTTTTTCCTAATCAAATTCTAACATTGTTTTTCCTGCTCCAATTCTACATCTGTGAAATGAACAACTTTTTGGTGCTTCTCTAGACGGTGGTACCTCTACTCACAAAATTAATTAGTTCCAGAAGTGCCTTCATAGGTTTGATTTTTCATAAGTCGAAGCATATATTAAATTAGCACAATTCATTCCACGATCTTTAATACTACCTAAATGAGTGCTTCTCAATTATTTTTTGTTCACGCCCCCTTCCCAACTGAAAAATAGTATTTTGCTATACAATTCTAAGTACACCTCTGCATAACTTCCTGAGCGAACTCTGACAGTTAGCGCGCTATTCACAGAGTGAATGTGTAATGACACTTTATCCTAGTCCGGAGAAGTGATGTCTTAAATCACAAGCTCCCCATGTATTGCTTCGCGCTCCCTTGGCATCTCTCCCCATCCTGCTTCGGGGGCCCGTCCAACTATTTAAGAAGGACTGTCCTAAACCATATAACATTATAAAAGTATACAAGTCAATGTTGTATGAAATATATATATGCAAATGTTTTTTTTTTTTTTAATCGAACCATCATAGACAGATTATCCATTGAGATTTCGGTTGAAGCAATCAATGAGTGTAGAGATCTGAATAGACTTGTAAAACAGAGTTGGTGAAAAGGTGTCTTAATGTTTGATTGGACTAAAAACCTGCACCTACGGTGGCCCTTTATGGACTAATTGCCTACCTTTGTTCTACCCAATGGGAGGCTAGTGGACTGTTGGGAGATGCCTGCAACTCTACCGAGAAAATATCAAAATGAAATACTGAATATAAGAAGTATATACAATTTAAGGGATGTTTGAAGTTTTGCAATTTGGAAATTTTGATTGTTTTATT
>NC_135512.1:17379542-17410594 GCF_051989575.1 Stigmatopora nigra
AGGATGAGTTCTCTGGTTTTGGAGACGTTCAGCTACAAGTTGTTTAGAACGCAGGCAGGCACTTGGTCGATTTGCCTAAAGACGTTTAGCCGACTGACGTCTGGGCGAGGGCCATCTGGCCGAACGAATAGTTAGCCAACCGGATAGCCAACCGGATAGCCAGCCGAAGGACGTTGCACCGACGCGCTCGCCCCGCCCCCGCTCGTGTGTGTGCACGTTTTCAACCTCGGCCCGCGGGCCATAAACGGCCCGTTACAGATAACAACATTCATTTAGAGTAACAAGGGCATTTATTCACGGCCAAACACATGCAGATGAGTACGTGACAAAAACAGTAGTTATAACAGTAAGTACACTATAATGACAGAAGAAAAAAAGTACTTATAACAGTGGGTACTGTAATGTCATCCTACTCCAGAAAATTTACACCAGCATAGAAAACATTGAGATTAATCTTTGAATTAAGGTTCTCAGCAAATCATTTTGAATATATATATTTCCTAAAAATATGTGAAATTATTTAAAATTAAAATATTGTTCTTAAAGTGCTGCAAATGTTTGCCCCAACGGGCAGGGCATATGTTCCTCCAAACCTTGGAGTCCAGATGAATAAAAATAAAAGATATTTCCCCATCAATTTCTTTGCACATCTTGAGATTTACTGTCAACCGCTGGACATATTTCTAAATACAAGTACCAAGTACAATGTGCTCCCATCCTCTTTATTCAATATTCTTATATATATACACATATACACACTCTTGCTACGTGAGAAAAAAAACTAGAAGACTTACTAAAATACAAACTAGAGGGCTTAGAGAACAATACCTGAAAATGCTATTGAACACACTTACTTCTAGTGATGTGTGCCAATAAGATCACTATTTTCATTTTTAAATAATTTCCCATTATTTTAGGAAATATATGTTCAAAATTATTTGCTGAGAACCTTAATTGAAAGATTAGTCTCAATGTTTTCTATGCAGGTGTAAATTTTCTGGAGTAGGATTACAATTTAATTACAGTACACCCACTGATATAACTACTTTTTTTCTTCTTACTGTTATAACTACTTTTTCTTTTTACTGTTATTACTACTTTTTTCTTCTTACTGTTATAACTTACTGTTATAACTACTTTTTTTTCTTCTGTCACGTACTGTTCTGGGTGTGTTTGCCCGTGAATAAATGCCCTTGTTATTCTAAATGAAAGTTGTTGTCTGTAAGGGCCGTATATGGCCCGCGGGCCGAGGTTGAAAAGGTCTTTAGTCAAATCGACCGGCCATGTAGAAGGCAACACCTGCTGAGTCTAAGGACCTCATTTCTGTGGGACGTCTCATTCTCCCTTGTGATCATCCCCATCAACGTTGTATCGTCCGCAAATATCACAGTGATGATCCGGCCCGGTGGCGCAAGTGGTTGGCGTGTTGTCCTCACAGCTCTGGGGTCCTGGGTTTAAATCCAAATTACTTCACTGCCATCTGCCCCCTCATTTGGGTCTCACTTTTCTCCCCCATGGGCGTACGATGTCACTAAAAGAATTACAGATGTGACAGCTGAAGGTAATGCACTGTATATGATTTCTGTCCCTGTCAATCCGACTCTAAGGTATAGATGATGTATTAAAACCAGGGTGGGGTGTGATTGGTGTGAGGCAGTTGAACTATGGCCGAGGTGTTGTGAATGAAGGTGGAAGTAGGTTGAAGCAATTAAACTCATGGATATTTTTTTCTCTTACTCTAATAATATAATAATGTCATTTATTACTTTTCAGGGACCCTAATCAGCCTGTGCCCCAGGACACCAAATTCATCCATGCAAAGCCAAACCGCTTTGAAGAAGTGGCCTGGACACGCTACAACCAAAAAGACCAGCTTTACCTGCATATAGGACTCAAACCCCGTGTCAAAGAGCACTACCGTGCCAACAAGGTAGTTTACTTATCTTTCTCCTGTATATATCAATGTGTGATGTATACAATTCTATATGAAAAACAAACATTCAACTTCTACATTACATAGGTCACCAAATGTCATAGTGGCGGCCCGGGGGCCAAATCTGGCCTGCCACATTGTTTTGTACGGCCCGAGAAAATAAATCATGAGTGCCGACGTTCTGTTTTTATGGTCACATTCAAATGAAGATAAGAAATGTATAGGGAATATTTCTTGTTTGTTCACCTTTGTAAATCAATAATTGCAATTTTTAATCGAAAATTGTATTTTGTGTTTGATTATAATTAAAAAATATTTAGTTTCCTTTTGAAATGTAAAACCAAATGATTAAAAGATGTTTTCCCTTACTAAAAAAAGCTCAAATAATTTAAAAAAAATTCCAAACTAAATATTAAGGACTTTTAATCCATTAATTTTAATCAATTTTAAAAAATATATTTTAATAGTTTATCTAAAATGTTTACTCTCTCCACTTTTTATTTTTCATTGTAAACAAACTGAATTTTTAAAATATAATAAATTCTATCCCAGCTGACTTTCAAGGTGCAAATTCCGGCTGACGGTACGGCAGAAACCATCGCTTTTCCAAAAATAGAGCCCTTTGGGGCTTAGATGGCTGGATGCCGCAGAGGAGAATAGTAGAAGTTGTGTAGTTTAAGATGTCGTGGCCAAATTGCTACTAATATCAAAATATCTCAATTTTTTTCGATGGTTCATATTACTGTAACAGGAAGGAAGTTGTTTGCACATAAACAAATTAAAAAAGGAAGAAATGTAAGAACGGCCAAGAAATATGCCCATAGTGCTATATGTAGCGTTCACCAAGTCTTTGGGTGCAATAATAGCATACACTTTATGAAGGTATCAAGGTTTATATTTTAACGATCTACTGCAAGACCTTCAATCAGCCTTAACTATTTTAATGTGCTGACATGGTTAACGCTATGGTCTGATCACGCACCTACGGTAAGATGGAGGCGCCCTGAGCAAACAATAGCTGACACAAGTAAGTGTACTCACATCTCACCAGTCTGAGCATGTTTAACTACAGTAAGATGGCCGAGCCCCGAGCAAGCAGTGACGGGAACGTGAGATTTTTAAGATACGGTATATTTTTTCCTTGAATTATATTCATAGACGTTAAAATACATTTTGTTTAGCGTTTTATGTTTATATTTTCTTTATTTTGAAATGACCATATATTGCTGCATTGTCTTGCGTTGTGACGTCACGAGGGCGCCATATTGTGTCGTGATGTCATTGTCGTCAACTTGCAGTTTCTAGCATGCTGCGTTTTTATGCACATATAAGTCCTGCCCATGATACAGTTATCATTAGTTGTCTGACAAAAGTGGATTATATGCGAGTAAACACGATAATTGACGCTGGACGGCGTGGAGAATCAAAGTGGAAGTTTAATTCCCCCAGAACAATGACGGCAATAAAGTATAAGAACATTGTTGTTCAACTATTAGCTACGAGTACTTGACAGTTTAATGTCCTTGTACAAAAGCATTTTTTTAGCAAAATAGAAACAGCAGTTACAAATCCCTTACAACATGCCGAAAAGCTCCCCTACAGTGCCTCCTGAAAATTCCATCAATGATCCAATGCCTCTCGGATCCGATAAAAAAGACTTTTAGTAAAGCTCCCAATAACCTTTTTTTAATTAAATTTAGCAGCGAGTAAATATTTTCACTGTGAGTAAAGTATTTAAAGTATGTACGATTTATTTAAATATAGTTTGTATCTCATTTTCTGAACTGCTTTTTCTCATTAGGGTTTCAGAGAGTTCTGGAGCCTAACCCTTTACAACTACGCACTCTCACCCGCATGTAGGGGCAATTTAGAGTGTCCAATTTGTCTACCTTGTACGTTTTTGGAATGTGGGACAAACTAGAGAACCCGGAGGAAACCCCTGCAGGCCCCGACTCCACACAGATGGACATGACCTGGATTTGAACCCAGGACCCCAGGCTGGTGGCCCCGAAACAGACTCTAAAACTTGAGAAGGATCGTGGGCCGCCTTACCCTGGATGTTCAGATGTCTACCGACCCTCTCGACCAGGGGGCCGGAGAGTCGCTGCTGCCACCGCCTCATGCAGGGGGCACAGAGATTTGCCGCTGCCAACCCCCTTTTTCAGGTGGCCCGGAGAGTCGCCGCCGCCGCCGACCCCCTTGCCCAGGAGGAACATCTGACGGGCCAGCCAGCACGGGGACGCTGGTTCGTGTCTACGGGACAGGGGCGACGGGTGGGCCAGCCAACATGGAAAAATGGCATGGTAATCAGCAGACGATATGGGAAATGACAAAATAATTAATGGGGTTTAAGTGGGCAAAACAGGAAATAATTATTAGGAAGGAGGGAGCCCTAGGTCGGCCAACTTGGGGATTAGAATGTCCTAGAATGTCTCATGGTGTTAAAGGCTGAGCTGCAGTCGATAAAAAGCATCCTGACATAGCTCCCTCTATTCTTAAGGTGGCTCAGTCCAGCGCGGTGGGCAGGGCGGTGTTTTTTGTATCTTCGGTGGACCTTTTCCGCCGATCTGCAAACTGATGTGGGTCGTGGATGAGGTGAAGACAGGCTTTGATGTGTTTCAGTACCAACTTTTTTAAAGCACTTAGTGATGATCTGTGTGAGAGCTACTGGGTGGCAGTCGCCCAGATTGTTAGTGGGTGACTTCTCGGGTACTGGGATGATGGTGGCCGTTTTCAGAAGGGCTGGGACTGAGGCTTGTTCTAGTGAAAGGTTGAACATTTCTCTGAAGACTGGAGTTTGTTGGTCAGCACAAGCCTTAAGTACTTTGACTGGTATTCCATCCGGTCTTATGGCTTTACCGATGCGGACTGCTCGGAGCACACGTCTGACATCCACTACGTCCACAATAGGTGGGGCTTCATCGCAAGCTTGGAGTGGGATTTACTCAAGGTTTATGTAGTGTGACAAGGTGGTGGGCTTGGGACTCAAAGCGGGCATAAAAGGTTGTTTAGGTCCTATGCGAGTGCCGCATCTCAGTCTGCAGGAGTTGCACCTTGGCCCCTTGTTCTGCATCTTCGTTTGGGGTTGCTAGCTTCCCCCTGTAGTCTGCTTTAACAGCCATAATGCCTCTCTTCAGGTTGGTGTGAGCTGCACTCAGAGTGCCTTGTCACCGATTCTGAAGGCTGCATCTCAGACCCGGAGAAGTGATCGGACCTGGCTGGTCATCCACGGTTTCCGGTTGGGTACAGCTGGATGGTGTTCTCCACAGTGAGCGTAGCCATGCAATATTTGATGGAAAATAGTGCTTTGTCTGTGATAATGGTTTCTCTTTGTGGCTTTGATTGTTGGCTAAAGAGAGTGTAAGTTGGAGCCATGAACAAAGAGATGTGATCTGACTGTCCCATTTTTTTGTGTGGTATGGCTCTGCGTGCACCGTTTGTAGCACAACTCATTGGCACACTGCATTTGGTGCACTTTTACTCAAGCTCATTTTGCAGCTAGCGTCCTATTTTCAGTGGAATTGTAAATATTGAGTTAATAATGATATTATATGATGATGATATTATATATACATTTCATCTCATTACATTTGGTGACTTAAACAGAGTAATTTCTATTATTTTCACAGTATTGTTGTTGCAACAATGCAACAACATTAACACCTGGTCTTGAGCGATATGGCGACCAAGTTGCTAAGATGACCAGCATATATTCAAATAAATCAAAAATGAAGCCTAGACTTCCCACTTTCCACACACTTCATTAAGGTTGGAGACAATCTCCCAAGCATATACTTGTTGGCCCTGAGGCCGCCTTCCAGAGGTACGTTTCCAGAATATCTCACAATGGAAGCTTTTCTGTCAAATATCCTCATCAGATGCCTGAGCCACCTCCTCTGGCTCCTGTCGATGCAAGAAGGGGCTCCCGTCGCAGCCCGGCAAGCAGCGACAGCTCCTCCACCTAACCAGGGAGAGATCTCACACTCCCATGACAATGATGGAGTGCTCGGTCTGGAGCATCATCTCTTCTCCCGGCACTATCGTCCACTGTTCACAGCTGATCCCGCTGGCATGACAGCTGAGGCACGGCTGAACGGCTCCAACAAAGTCTAAGAATAGCACAAAGAAACCAAGCAATGCAACTGGTGGAGTCGAGTTGCAAAGGTCGCAGAAAAAACAAAGCAAAAATCACAAAGTACGAAGCAATGCATATGAGAAAGCATTAAGAAATACTAAAATGTGATTAAGAAAGATAGGAAAACAGCCAAAAACACAAAATGAGCTAGAGGGGACAGAGCTAACACCATAATATAAACATTACACTTGTGCCTGTTTATTCTAATGTGGACCACTCACGGTTCACAAAGAAGCTATCAAGTCTGTGGAACAACTAAAGCTGACAAGTTGACAAGTTTCTTCACAAAGGTCTCCTCCAACCAATCTCCACATGGTACCATTAATTCCAGCAACAGCAGTTGGACAAGATGACTATATCTGGTCACAGAGTAGTGACAGTGATGTGGCTGGGGAACTTGTTGTTGGCGGTCCACCAACAGCTGCTCGTTTCTTGCAGAGACCAGGATGTCAGCAGATTTTCTTTTGGCCTTGGATGCCCGCTCTCCATAACTTACAAAGGCAATTGTTATCTTAGAGGGTTGGGCCTGGTCTGCCCAAAGCTGTACTACATACATTCTCTGGTCCTTATCACCTTGAATCCTTCCTCCAAGGATATGAAGGATGCTGCTCTTTCTCCTGGGTAATCCAAACCATCTTCAGATGTGATTGTTTTTTTACTGCCGAGATTGGGAAGGTGTGGATGAGAAGCGGCCACCGGATCCTGGGGATAATGCCATGCTAGTCGAGCCATGTTTTGCATTTCCTTAGTAGGCCTTACCTGTCGACAGTTTTCAGCCAACCATCTTACTCAATGCAGGTGGATTCAATTGCTAATGCGTTTCTCAACGAGCAGTCAAAGAAATAACGCAGACTTCTCTGTGTTGGTTGATATGACTTTGTCCCGCAACCAGATGAAAAATGGCGGTGAAAAATGGTGGAAGTCTGGGTATTGCTGCTTCTTCTGTGCTGAAATTGTTAGTTCAGACCAAAAAAGAAGCAAATGTACCACAGAAAAGAAAAGGTTCGCCGAAAACTATAAACAGCTGCCAAACACGCGGCATGATCTTTTCTTGTTTCCAGCAAGTTGCGTTTCGCATCGCATACAGAGAGAGAATACAATACTTATGAGTGAATTCCACATTTCCTCTTTGTTTGGAATTTACATATACTGAAAATGTCTCCCAGGCGTCCAGCATCATCAAAGGCATCAAATGAGTTGAAGAAAAACTGAAAGGTGATGACAATAACCAAAAATGTAAAGTTCTTCAACATGTTGAAAGCAGGCAAAAAGTATGCCGATGTAGCACACCATTACAACATTAACCAATCTACTGTGCATTACATTAAAAAGGAAGAGGCCAACATTTTGAAGACAGTCATAATTTCCTTTTCAAAGGATACTAAGTGAGTGGTAACCACAGGGAATAAAATCATCGTCAAGATATCAGTCAGAATGTAAGGCGAAAAACATTCCTCTGGATACAAACATGATGCGAACCAATACCTAGACCTCATACGAATACTTAGTTCCTGACGAAGAGCATGAATGCGAGCCTCACCCAACTACCAAGTAAGGGCTGGTTTGAAAAGTTCAAGAAAAGGCAGGGTTTACAAAGTGCTTCTCTCCATGGAGAAGCCTTATCTGCAGACCAAGAGGCAGCAAAAAGGTATGCAGAAGAAGTGTTTCCTAAAATGATTAGACAGAATGTTTGTCTTCCAGAGCAGGTTCATAACATACGACTGATGTTCCTTAATTGAGCACCAAAATGTCCCTCTCGTTCGCCTACTCCCTGCTCATGGGATCCACTTGACTATTCTAGTTTCTTGCAGATATAAGGAATGGTGGATGATGCAAATGCAAATATTTACAGCAATTATTGAAGTATGTGAACTGGCCCAGCCTTGCCCGATCAGACAGAAAGTCAAGTCACAGTAAATTATAAAGCCCATTAATAGTCATTAACCACAACCAGGACAGCAACAAGGCTTTGGTCAATGCCTTGTTCGGGATTGGTGACGAGACCAACCCTTTAAGATTTTTTTTCTCCCGTAACCTGCCTGATGTGATGTATCAATGGAGCTGGAAGTTATAAGGCTTCTAAATTTGGTTAGGTTTACATCGTTACCATCTGCCTTTGTTTGTATTGGGGTGTGTGGTGTATTTGTTGTTGCCTTTTCTCATTCATTCTCCCTTATATTGACTCCCAGGTAAGCCTAATCATCATCAGCTTCATATAGACTGGTAGACTGGCCTGCAAGCCTCATATTGACCACGAGGTCCTGCCTGCTTCAGCAGATCACATTAGTTGAATTAAATTTGTTAGTCTAGCCCTAATTAATAAATGTTCCCTAAATAAGTCCCTTTTTCTATCACATCTTGATTAAGCCTGCTCTCAGTGCCTTCATTTTTACCACACCCGGATTATTTTCTTTACTTTGCTGTCACATCGAAAATAGATAAAATGTTGTCTTTTCTTCTCAGGTTAATTTATGGTTGGAACTGGTTCCTCATTTGCATAGCCTTAATGATGTCACTCATCTTATCCCCACGACCACCAAGGTAGGACGATATTATTTTCTGTGAAATGTAAACTCGTATTTTTACACCTATAAAATGCACTGTCTAATAGGGCGCATTCTCATTTGCAGGTAAATTTTCAGTTTTTTGGTCAATACATTGAGCACTTCCTCGGATTAGGCTCCAGCAAGACACTGGGCTAGCGTATGCTATTCTAGCCGCTAGCGTATGTTATCCTATCCACTAGCATATATTATCCTAACTGCTAGCATATGTTAGGCTAGCCGCTAGTGTGTTATTTTAAAGACAGCAAGAGCAAAACTAAGTTTGATAGTGCTTTTTTTTGAGGTACAAGCCGGGGGCCCCGCTGGCTTAAAACCAAAAAACAATTGTTACGCTATTAAGAAAAATCTCTTTTGAAAAATGGTTGTTTGACAAATAAAAGATTGAGTTTATACAATAGAGAAGGTGAAGAGATGCAATCACTCATTCAATCATTTGACAGCTGTTTCTGGCCACCATCAAAAATTTCAACTCTGTATGATGCACATTTTGGATCCGACAGCCGTTTCTGGCCAATATTATGTCAACTCTCTACGATGGAGGGTTTGGACAAAAGTACCGTGAGAATGTTAACATAAAACATCCACCCATCCATAAATCTCACTATCTATTCCTGCTCGCCGAAACACAGTTTTTTTTTTCTTGTCGTAACGGAAAGACTCAGCGAGACACGATGGTGCTGGACGTGCTGACCCAAGGCGCCTTTCCAAGTCATTTACAAATGTCATTTTGGGGAGAATTTCTGCCAGAGAGTTTCCACGTGTACACACACACATCCATCCATACATAACGCTTTATAATGTTTGTGAATAGATAAAGTGTGATTCATGAATGGGTGGATGTTTTATAACTCTTGTCATGACAGAAAAAAAAGTCTTCCGGGGAGCACCTAGAGAATCGCTGGCGGACTAATCGGCCACGGGCTGCATTCAGGGCACATGTAAAAACAACAATTCATACATCAACTCTGCTTTCAGCTTTAACAAACAAAGGATGAGTTTACACACTTAGAGAAGGTGAAGAAATTCAATCACTCGTCTATTAGTGCAAGCCGTTTGTGTCCGAATTGAGCAATTGTTCATCGAAAATGCTGAGTTTAATACAATCGTCCAAGCGGCCACAAACCATTTGCAAATAGTAATTAGCCGGTAGCTAGCGTAACTAGCCCGGCGCTGCCTGCCACCCTTCGTCATGCTGTGTTGATGTCGATGTATACAGGCCACAATCCATTCGCAAATAGTAGCTAGCTGTTAGCTAGCGTAACCTTTCCAACAGTGCTTTCCATGCTTCGTCATGCTGTGTTGATGTCGATGTATACAGGCCACAATCCATTAGCAAATGGTAGCCAGCTGGTAGCTACAGTAACTAGCCCGGGGCTGCCTGCCACCCTTCGTCATGCTGTGTTGATGTCGATGTATACAGGCCACAATCCATTCACAAATAGTAGCTAGCTAGTAGCTAGCTGGTAGCTAGCGTAACTTTTTCAACGGTGCTTTCCATGCTTTGTCAAGCTGTATTTATGTCGATATATACGGGCCACAATCCATTGGGTGTATTGACAAAAGAACTACTACATATCCCAGCAGTCACTGCGCAGTACTTTGTCTACAGGAAAATAGTAGAGTCGGTGTGCCCTATCGACTGATTTATTTTATCGTAATAACAATTTTAGTATTGGTCCATATATAATGCGCACTGGATTATAAGGTGCCCTGTCTATTTTGGAGAAAATTTAACTTATCTGCGCCTTATATTTGGGAAAATACGGCAACTTGGATTAATATATACAGACACACTCAACCGTATGTTTAATGTAACTTTACACAAAACAGATATAATTATGAAATTGTTTTAATTTGTTTTACCTGTGTCCTCCGGGTTAATTCCACCCGGACTTTCAGCGTGAGTTTTTAAAAGGAACGCATCAAGGTTTATTTGTTTTTGCCTTCCCTTCAAAATATTTTGAAAATGACGTGCAAAAATCTCCTCTCAATACGATAACGCACAACCACTTGCCAGCTTGTCATGGTGCCTATTTTCTACAAAATCAGGAAACTCTTGCCATTTCGCTTTTTGATATCCTCTGTAGCCAGGCGACCTCATCCTCGCTACTGAGTTCACGCAACACCTCCAAATGTTCACTCTCCTGGAGCCCAATTAAATCATTTGTCATCAGTTCTTTGTGGTGCTCACCGATTAAGTCATTCACATCTGCCTCGTTAACATACAGCCCCAAGGAATTTCCAAGTGACACGATATCATTCATGACGACGAGCAAGCTTTGTGACACGTATTCCGGTGCTTGGTCGCTGGTCTTTTGGTCGCCGCTCTTTTGGTCCCCGTTGGTCACTGGTTTTTTGGTCGCTGTTAGGGTGAGGGTTGTCAAATGTACTCCGATATTAAACCATAACCCTAGCCATAACTCTAACCCTAATTCTAATCCTAACCCTAACGGTGACCAAAAGACCGGCGACCAACAGGGACCAAAAGAGCAGCGACCAAAAGACAAGTGACAGAACGTCCGGTCACGACGTACTCCACTCTCATATTTTTGAATTATTTCACGCTTAATAGTGATTGTTAACGTTCGGCTTTTCTTTGCACAACTCTTCATTCCACCTGTTTGCTTTGGACCCATTGTTTGCACTTTGTATTATGCATTGACTAACAGGGAAAAAACACGGGAAAATGCAACCCGTGTCTCGAAATGCTCGTATGTCAAGGTGCTCGTATGTTTTGGTACCACTATATATTAATGAAATCTAAACCAAGAGGAAATCAACATCTGAATAGTAAGATAGCAATAAATATGTTAATACATGTGCAAGAAACCGCAAACTAATCCAAGCAATCGCTTAATTTATTGGCAAATAGTACCATCCTCTGGATGCAAGTTTAGTAATGGGTCATTTGGGAGTGAATAGACATTTTTCAAATGAATTAGTTAAGAGCCATTACAAAGATAATCATTTTACTTGCTTTTTAATAATAAACACTATCAATAAGCTGCCATTCTAAAAATCATTTCATTAAAAAGACAAAGCAAATTCACAGATGGTGTTTTTATTAAAGCAGTAAAAAACAGTAATTATATACAAAAATTAAAAATAGAATACAAACTTTTTACAAAAATTAAAAATACAATACAAACTATTTACAAAAAATTAAAAATACAATAAATATCAGACATAGGCATTGTCGTCATCATTGACTTGACAAAAAGCCTAGTAGTCATCATACCCTCAGCTGCGTATGACGAAATTGTATAGTGCTTCTCCACTGGTCCGCCATCCCAGGCAAGACCCCTTAACTGACATATACAGACTTGTTAGCACTCCGCCACGATGGAAACATCGCACCACCTCTTGTTGCCTCACCGATGCTAACAAATACAATACAAACTATTTACAAAAATTACAAGTAATACAATACTCTTATGTACTTGTGTATTAGTAGTAAGTACTATTAAGTACTAAGTATTATTACTTGTACTCTATTACAATACTTTTAACTTTTGTGATGCAGTACTGCCCCCTGCTAGAAATATGTCTAAATACTAAGTGCCTTGGACAGACCAGAGGGGCTTAGATAACAACACCATGCCATGGAGCACACATTTACTTCCAGTTTAATTCTAAATAATTTCCCATTATTTTAGGTAATATATATATTCTTTTCCTGGAGTAAGATTTCTACAATTTTCTACTATTTCTTCTGTTCTGAATGCCCTTGTTATTCCTAAATGAATGTTATCTGTAACGGGCCGCATATGGCCCGCGAGCTGAGGTTGAAAAACATGTACCCACACGACTGGGGCGAGCATGCGCGGCGCAACGTCCGGTCGGCTGGCTATCCATTCGGCTGGCTATCCAGTCGGCTGGCTATCCGGTCGGCTGGCTATCCGGTCGGCTGGCTATCCGGTCGGCTGGCTATCCGGTCGGCTGGCTATCCGGTCGGCTGGCTATCCGGTCGGCTGGCTATCCGGTCGGCTGGCTATCCGGTCGGCTGGCTATCCGGTCGGCTGGCTATCCGGTCGGCTGGCTATCCGGTCGGCTGGCTATCCGGTCGGCTGGCTATCCGGTCGGCTGGCTATCCGGTCGGCTGGCTATCCGGTCGGCTGGCTATCCGGTCGGCTGACTATCCGGTCGGCTGGCTATCCGGTCGGCTGGCTATCCAGTCGGCTGGCTATCCAGTCGGCTGGCTATATAGTTGGCTGGCTATCCAGTCGGCTAACTATCCGTTCGGGCAAACGCCCCCTCGGCGAACTGTCCTTTGGCCAAATGTTCCTCGGCGAACTGTCCTTTGGCCAAACGTTCCTCGGCGAACTGTCCTTTGGCCAAACGTTCCTCGGCGAACTGTCCTTTGGCCAAACGTTCGTCGGCAAAACCTATTTCGGCAAATCGTCAGGTCACGAATTGATTTGGCAGCCAAACAGAAATCACGGAGGGCTGCGGAGTCAATTTGTGCAATGAGCACTAAAACTGATCATTTTGCCAGAAAATGGACATGTGGATGCCAAATCCATCCTCAAATTCAGCCAATAATGCTCAAAATATTTAAGTAGTGATGTAGAACTCAGGGGTGCTCATACCGTTTCGCTCCAGATCTACTTTTCAAAGAGTCAAAGCTCCTGCTTTTTTTTTCTAGGCAACCAACAAAGATCATCTGGCAAAAAGCTCTATTCTACCCATATAATCTATTCAGAAATGCATTGAGAATTCTTACAATGTATGTTGATGTATGTTGCACAACCACCAATGTACGCTTCAATTTTCTTTGTATTGGAGGCCGATATATATTGAACATTGGCCAATTAGAGAACAAAAAGCCAAAGCCAATTTAAGAAGTATATTTGATCAGGCCTCTATACGGGAAGCTTCAGCCACCACTTGGACCCTGGAATGAGACAGCGACTGCAATGCTAACAGACAGCGAAACATTTGATTTGAAACACATGGTAAGACGTTTTTTTTTTACATTATTTTCGCAAATGTGAAAATGCAATGTTAATTTAGCTTCTTAAGGTCCTTACTGAGTTATGCCTTGGCGACAATAAGAGTGAGACAGTTAGTGAAGGCTCCAAAATGTATAGTCCGCTCAAAAGTTGAGCCAATCGGCTGGTGTGATTGTGACTGGAGCCTAACAATAAAACAATAACGAAAATTTCCAGAATTATTTTTTTCAACAATAATATCAAAAACTTTTGACACAAATTTGATAATTTTAAACTGACCACCGACCGCCACACAGAATGGGGGAGCTTTTGCGAAATGAATGCTAGTTCCAGACCAACGCTCTGGAGAAAGAGGGGATGACGAGGAAACGATGCTCAGACGTTTGGTCGCCGGTCTTTTGGTTCCCGGTCTTTTGGTCGCCAGCATTTTGGTCGCCAGTCTTTTGGTCGCCAGTCTTTTGGTCGCCTGTCTTTTGGTCGCCAGTCTTTTGGTCGCCAGTCTTTTGGTCGCCAGTCTTTTGGTCGCTGGTCATTTAGTCGCTGGTCTTTTGGTCTCTTTTAGTCGCCGGTCAAATGAGTTTACTGAGAGTTTACTGTTGAAACAAGCTCTCAAAATTATATTCATGAGGGAGAATTTCATATCTAAATATCCACTGTTTTCAACAGTACTTAGATATTAAACAGCACTTAGCTATTAAACTCTCCCTCATGAATATAATTTTGAGAGCTGGTTTCAACAGTACTTCGATATTAAACTCCCTCTTAGATATTAAACTCTCTCGCATGAATATAATTTTGAAAGCTGGTTTCAACATTAAACTCTCTGTCACCATTTGACCGGCGACCAAAAGACCGGTGACCAAAAGACCGGCCACGCTAGGAAACGCATTTTTAGCATGTTAGCAATAGAGGCTAACAGTGCTTCAACACAAAAGGACAATAACAATAATAACCAAAATAAGCGATTATGAGATGCAAGCCGACCCACTAAAAGATCCAAATGAATTCTTCCTGGCCATTTCTTTTTTTTTTTCCTTTTAAACGTGTCGTACAAAGAGCAGCCTTATTAAAAAATATCCTTAACCCACTAATCTTATTTGAGGACAGCTTGTAATATTTTTCATACTTGATATCAAGATGTTTTCTCATTTTAATCAATCAATCTTTATTGTCAATATACACAGCTGTGTATACTGAAATGTAATTTTTGTAAATGTCCTGAAAACTTTGAAAAAATCCAAAAGTATCCAACTTATTTTTATTTTTTATAATCGGCCATACGTGAGGTACATTTCCTCTGTTTTTGTGAGGCTGCCAAAGGTGATGATTTCTTCAGTTGATGATTTTATTTATTTCATATTGCACAGCAAGTTTTGGTTTGGAGGCAAATTTAAAAAGATAACATAGTACATAATCGACCGGAGGCGGTTTGTTAGGTTCATTAATAATTACCTTCGTCCGTAATTATCAATAACTGCAGGCAGACATCTTATTCAATTATTGACATTTAATTAAATAGAAATGGATAACAATAGGTAATACCTCCGAAGGGGAGAGTTTCAGCAAGTGTCTCCTTACAACTTCCGAACGTCTCCCCGAATAGACGTTTTCGTCCCACTCTTATTGTCATGAATCAAAACAAGTTACAGAGTTGTTGATCATTCCATCACGTATGAGTAAAAACAACATCTGGGACTACAATAACAATCAAAGTATTTTACCAATAACAAAAACAGGAGACTAGACCTAACAACATTTAGATTAGAGTAATTATACAACTTCCTTGACCTAAGAATCATATAATATAATCATAATCATATAATGGTTACATACAGAAAAACCCGAAGTGTACGGTTACATAACGATAACAACATTCTTGTTATTGGCGGAATAGCCCTGGCCTCGTCACCAAGGGCCCACCAAATCTCAAGGACCCAGATTGGGTGGATTGTTTGTATAACCATCCTGGAACAGGCCGTCCAGGTTAAAGATGACTTGGCAATACTCGTGACCTCGCAACACTTTGAAAATAGAAAGAGAATGATTTAACAAAGAAATGAATTAATACAAATATATTTATAATAGTAATACAGAATAAACCCAACACGGTTGATCAGGTTTTTTATTTGATTTTTGTGACTATTTTCATTGCATGCTTTTTTGTGGGAAAATCGCGTAGAATTACGTAGACAAATATTTTTGTAACTATTTTTTTAAATCTGCAATACTAAAATTATGTTTTTGTACTCCCGTGAGTGAGTAAGATTCCAAATTCCTAAAAAGAACCATAAACCACTACTAAAAATGAACCAATTGAAAAAACCATTCATGAATTTTATGACGCAGACGGGGCACAGACACTTACAGAATCCTAGCAATGTAAAAGATCTGTTGATCGTTGATGCGATACTTCAGTGACGCAGCAGGGTATGCAGACAATCTCGCGACATTGGTCATCTAGTGACGTCATCTAGTGACGTCATCTAGTGACGTCATCTAGTGACGTCATCTAGTGACGTCATCTAATGACGTCATCTGGTGACGTCATCTGGTGATGTCATCTAGTGACGTCATCTAGTGACGTCATCTAGTGACGTCATCTAGTGACGTCATCTAATGACGTCATCTGGTGACGTCATCTGGTGATGTCATCTAGTGACGTCATCTAGTGACGTCATCTAGTGACGTCATCTAGTGACTTCATCTAGATTGATTTAATAAACGGGGTAACATAACTTAAATAACTTGGCTTGACCACTCATTACAAACGAAAAGAACATGCGGCGTGGCGTCAATGGAAACAGCAATGACTACGAGGATAAACAGGAAACGAAACCAGAACGAAACCAGAACGATCCGACGGCGTCCACAGAAAATCATAATGCTTAAATACCAAAAATAATCTAATCACGTAATTAGTGACAGCTGATAATTATCGTGACGTCATGCCAGGAAAGGCAATCCAGCCACTCCTGACAGTACATCCCCTCCAAGGGACGGATTCTAGACGTCCCAAGGTCAATTACAACATGAGAAACGGGAACAAGCAGGGAGGGTGGGTGGGAGATCTAGAATTGTCCGGTGGTCTTCCACACCAACCCAAGAACAGACGGAGAGGTCGCTCCGGCGGGCGTCCGCGCCAGCCTGAAACAAGACGAGGCAGTAGTCGGTCCGGCGGGCGTCCGTTCCGGCCAGAAACGAGACGAGTCAGTGGCAGGTCTGGCGGGCGTCCGTGCCGGTCAGAAACAAGACGGGGCAGAGGCAAGTCTGGCGGGCGTCCGTGTCGGCCAGAAACAAGACGAGGCTGTGGTCGATCCGGTGGGCGTCCGCGCCGGCCAGAAACGAGACGAGTCAGTGGCAGGTCTGGCGGGCGTCCGCGCCGGCCAGAAACGAGACGAGGCTGAGGTCGATCCGGCGGGCGTCCGCGCCGGCCAGAAACGAGACGAGGCTGTGGTCGATCCGGCGGGCGTCCGCGCCGGCCAGAAACGAGACGAGGCAGTGGTCGGTCCGGCGGGCGTCCGCGCCGGCCAGAAACGAGACGAGGCAGTGGTCGGTCCGGCGGGCGTCCGCGCCGGCCAGAAACGAGACGAGGCAGTGGTCGGTCCGGCGGACGTCCGCGTCGGCCAGAAACGAGACGAGGCTGAGGTCGATCCGGCGGGCGTCCGCGCCGGCCAGAAACGAGACGAGGCTGTGGTCGATCCGGCGGGCGTCCGCGCCGGCCAGAAACGAGACGAGGCAGTGGTCGGTCCGGCGGGCGTCCGTGTCGGCCAAGAACGTGACGAGGCATTGGTCGATCCGGCGGGCGTCCGCGCCGGCCAGAAACGAGACGAGGCTGTGGTCGATCCGGCGGGCGTCCGCGCAGGCCGGATACGAGACGAGGCAAGGGCAGGTCTGGCAGGCATCCCAGCTGGTCCCTTAAGTCTTTGCCAAACTGCCTGCCTTCAGGAGATATTAGAAGTTTAGTACGGTCGGGCCCCTTACCCTGTTTGCTCGGGGGGTGGACAACCCTCTTCTCCCAGGAAACCGGAGCATTGCTTCTCTGGACGTCGCCGGCCCCGTCCTCCAGGGGCACCGGCGAATTGCCACTCTCGACGTCGCCGGCTTCTTCATCCAGGGACTCCGACGAATTACCACTCTTGACGTCGCCAGCCCCTTCATCCAGGGACTCCGGCGAATTACCACTCTTGACGTCGCCAGCCCCTTCTTCCAGGGACTCCGGCGAATTACCACTCTTGATGTCGCCAGCCCCTTCATCCAGGGACTCCGGCGAATTACCACTCTTGACGTCGCCAGCCCCTTCTTCCAGGGACTCCGGCGAATTACCACTCTTGACGTCGCCAGCCCCTTCTTCCAGGGACTCCGGCGAATTACCACTCTTGACGTCGCCAGCCCCTTCTTCCAGGGACTCCGGCGAATTGCCACTCTTGACGTCGCCAGTCCCTTCTTCCAGGGACTCCGGCGAATTACCACTCTTGACGTCGCCAGCCCCTTCTTCCAGGGACTCCGGCGAATTACCACTCTTGACGTCGCCAGTCCCTTCTTCCAGGGACTCCGGCGAATTTCCACTCTTGACGTTGCCAGCCCCTTCTTCCAGGGACTCAAGCGAATTACCACTCTTGACGTCGCCAGCCCCTTCTTCCAGGGACTCCGGCGGATTACCACTCTTGACGTCGCCAGCCCCTTCTTCCAGGGACTCCGGCGCATTGCCACTCTCGACGTCACCGGCTTCCTCCTCCAGGGGCACCAGCGAATTACCACTCTTGACGTCAACGGCCCCATCCTCCAGGGGCAACGGCAAATTGGCACTCTCGACGTCGCCAGCCCCTTCTTCCAGGGACTCCGGCGCATTGCCACTCTCGACGTCACAGGCTTCCTCCTCCAGGGGCACCAGCGAATTACCACTCTTGACGTCACCGGCCCCATCCTCCAGGGGCAACGGCAAATTGGCACTCTCGACGTCGCCAGCCCCTTCTTCCATGGACTCCGGCGAATTGCCACTCTCGACGTCACCGGCTTCTTCCTCCAGGGGCACCGGCGAATTGGCACTCTCGACGTCGCCAGCCCCTTCTTCCAGGGACTCCGGCGAATTGCCTCTCTCGACGTCGCCAGTCCCTTCTTCCAGGGACTCCGGCGAAATACCACTCTCGACGTCGCCGGCCCCGTCTTCCTCGAGCGCCGGAGCATCGTCGCCACTTCTGGGCGGGCAGGCGCTGGACGGGCAGGCGCTTGGGAGAGCGGTGCTTGGGAGAGCGGTGCTTGGGAGAGCGGTGCTTGGGAGAGCGGTGCTTGGGAGAGCGGTGCTTGGGAGAGCGGTGCTTGGGAGAGCGGTGCTTGGGAGAGCGGTGCTTGGGAGAGCGGTGCTTGAATGGCCGTCCGTCACCAGAAACCTGATCCGTGGCTTCGGTACGGGTGCGACCGGTGACCCCAAAGGCAACGGGAGTAATTTGCGTGGCCTTGGCACAGGAGCTTGGGGCACTTGAAACGGCGCGCTGGGCCGAGTAACTTCGGCCACTTGGACAGGCGTGGTCGGCCGAGTAACTTCGGCCACTTGGACAGGCGTGGTCGGCCGAGTGCCTTCGGCCACTTGGACAGGCGTGGTCGGCCGAGTGACTTCGGCCACTTGGACAGGCGTGGTCGGCCGAGTGACTTCGGCCACTTGGACAGGCGTGGTCGGCCGAGTGACTTCGGCCACTTGGACAGGCGTGGTCGGCCGAGTGACTTCGGCCACTTGGACAGGCGTGGTCGGCCGAGTGACTTCGGCCACTTGGAACGGGGAGGGCTGCATAGTCCTTAGGAGCTGCTGGTACAGCGTGGTCGGCCGAGTAACTTCGGGCACTTGGAAAGGCGTGGTCGGCCGAGTGACTTCGGGCACTTGGAAAGGCGTGGTCGGCCGAGTGACTTCGGCCACTTGGACAGGCGTGGTCGGCCGAGTGACTTCGGCCACTTGGACAGGCGTGGTCGGCCGAGTGACTTCGGCCACTTGGACAGGCGTGGTCGGCCGAGTAACTTCGGGCACTTGGAAAGGCGTGGTGGTGGTCGGAAAAGGAGCTTGCAGGGACGTGGTCGGAAAAGGATCTTGGAGGGACGTGGTCGGAAAAGGATCTTGGAGGGACGTGGTCGGAAAAGGATCTTGGAGGGACGTGGTCGGAAAAGGAGCTTGGAGGGACGTGGTCGGAAAAGGAGCTTGGAGGGACGTGGTCGGAAAAGGAGCTTGGACGGACGAGGTCGGAAAAGGAGCTTGGACGGACGTGGTCGGAAAAGGAGCTTGGACGGACGTGGTCGGAAAAGGAGCTTGGACGGACGTGGTCGGAAAAGGAGCTTGGAAGGACGTGGTCGGGCGCGTAACTTGGACAGTGGTTAGTGTGTCCAGGCATTGCTTTCGCTTCGCTCTACGGCGTGGCGCTCGGCGCCTCCTCTGGGAGGATTGCACAGCACCCCCGCCATCACGTCGTGCCCCATAATTGGTGGTTAGCCCACTCTGTAATTGCTGGTCGGGGTATTTGTAATAGGAATTATCGGGGAAACAATCGGGATAATCCTCCTCCAGTGGAAGGTCTCGGGGTCCGAATTGGTCAAAGAATTCATCATCGGATTCCGAAACGCCAGCGAAAAAATCAATTTCCTCAACGATGTCCTCCTCACCAGAATCTTCAGGCTCCCTCCATGGTGAATCAATTCCTCTGGGCATAGGCATAAGATAACTTGGGCGGTCTCTGGTGGTTGTACGCACCTGGGCATCATGATGAAACGGTAAAGGCTTCCCAGGGCGACGTGCATAGCAGTGGTGGGGCGTATGAGTACGCTGCGGCTCTAACTCTCCTACCAGCTGGGACTCCTCTCCAGCAATGATGTGCCTGAGAGCCCCGCACCACGGTGTGTTCATTACAAAACTCCTCAACGATTCTGAGGGGTTTCTTATACACTCCAAGCAGTCGGGTGTCTTCGAGGTAGATGGTCGGCGTCGCCGAGTGCGTCGCCGCGAGCGTGGGTGGCGCTCCGCTGGGTTCATGGTGGTCGGATCGTGCTGTTACGATCGCGCCGCGTAGTGCGACACGATCGGTGGAGAAGTTGAACCCAGATGCAGAGTCGCCGAAGTAAATGGAAAGGTGAGGCAGATCTGTAGCTCTTGTAGGTTGATTTAATAAACGGGGTAACATAACTTAAATAACTTGGCTTGACCACTCATTACAAACGAAAAGAACATGCGGCGTGGCGTCAATGGAAACAGCAATGACTACGAGGATAAACAGGAAACGAAACCAGAACGAAACCAGAACGATCCGACGGCGTCCACAGAAAATCATAATGCTTAAATACCAAAAATAATCTAATCACGTAATTAGTGACAGCTGATACTTATCATGACGTCATGCCAGGAAAGGCAATCCAGCCACTCCTGACACTTACAGAATCCTGCCTATCAACGACCTCCGGTCAAATAAAGACACTTGTCAAAATTTCTGCAGGTTTTATTCATTACTTTTTAGTGTAAGGGGGGAGTTGTCTTATCTTTGTTTCACAACAGAACAACAAAAATACTTTTAAAAATCATCATATTTGATGTTCTTTTTTCTTATAAAGCAGTGTTTTCCCAACCTTTTTTTTTTAGCTGCGGCACAAATATACCTTCAATCTCCTAATATTACGCAATGTTGTGCTCACACAGACTTTACGTTGGGAAAAGTTGATGCCCTCCAGTTCATGTTAGAGAAAAACAAGCAACAAAATTAGTTTTTCACAATTACAATTTTGTAATACCATAATGTATAATTTAACGTTCATCATATTTTGAGGGCGGCACAGTGGTTAGCACGTCGGCCTCACAGTTCAGGTCACGTCCATCTGTGTGGAGATTGCATTTTCTCCCCGGGCCTGCGTGGGTTTCCTCCGGGTACTCCGGTTTTCTCCGGGTACTCCGGTTTCCTCCGGGTCCTCTGGTTTCCTCCGGGTACTCCGGTTTCCTCCGGGTACTCCGGTTTCCTCCGCGTACTCCGGTTTCCTCCCACATTCCTAAAACATGCAGGTGTGGCCATGAGTGTGCATGGTTGTCAGTCTCCTTGTTCCCTGCGATCGGCTGGCCACCAATTCAGGGTCTCTCCTGCCTCAGGCCCGGAGTCAGCTGGGATATTCTCCAGCACCACTTGCGACCCTAATGAGGATAAAGCGGGTAAGAAAATGAGATGAGATCAAATTTTGATTTTAACCTTGTAAAATTTCACTTTTAATCTTGCTATATTTTTATAAATTTTTCCCTCTGAATATTATATTGTATGACTTGTAGCAATTTCTCACAGCACATCTGACCATTGCTCACAAAGTAATGTAACATGCTCTCATTGCTTTCATATTTGAATAAGGAGGAAAGAAATGTACAGTTGTACCTCTACTTACGAAATAATTTGGTTTCTGAACTTTTTGTATCTTAAGTCACTCACTCATTTGCATACAAAAAAAATCGTAACTTGAAAATTTCGTACTCAGAGGCATTCGTAAGTAGAAGTATGACTGTATTTACTTATTCACAGAAATTTAAAGTTTCAAATTTGAAAGAAAAAATATGTTATTCTTATTGTGATAATCATCAATATCGACTGATAATTTGTCGACTAATAATGGATGTCCGTCTCCTCATGCCCTGCGATCGGCTGGCCACCATTTCAGGGTGTCCCCTACTTCTGTCCCAAATTCAACTGGGCTTCTCATCTTATCTTTAAGGGAGAGTCCGGTATCCAGCACCCCTGTGCATCAAATGAGGATAAATCAGTTCAGAAAATGAATGAGCGGTCGGGATGGCGAGCAGAAAGTGAAATACAGTCGGCAAACACGGGGAAACGCTTTGTTTTATTCAATGCTGAAGTGATTCAAAGTAGAGAAACTTAGGTGAAGGACTATAGTTTTTCAATAATAATGTCCAATATTTTAGATTGTGTAATATTTTAGAATTTACCTTACCGGGACGTGACTTTTTATATTTTTATATTACTAATTAAGGTTTTTACTTGGAAAACGCATTTTGTGGGGTAGCACCACCAATTTTGTTATACGCAGCTGTCTATGACAATATAGGCTTTTGATTGATTCGATTGATTGATAGTTTGCTTTGTTTTATTGATTTAGAGTAGGAAAGAAAGCATATTTAACTGGACTATTTTTTGTCGAATAGAATTCCCTGCAAGAATATTGATATTTGTTAGGTTCATTAATAATTACCTTCGTCCGTAATTATCAATAACTGCAGGCAGACATCTTATTCAATTATTGACATTTAATTAAATAGAAATGGATACAATGGGTAAAGGCCTCCGAAGGGGAGAGTTTCAGCAAGTGTCACCTTACAACTTCCGAACGTCTCCCCGAATAGACAATTTTGTCCCACTCTTATTGTCATGAATCAAAACAAGTTACAGAGTTGTTGATCATTCCATCACGTATGAGTAAAAACAACATCTGGGACTACAATAACAATCAAAGTATTTTACCAATAACAAAAACAGGAGACTAGACCTAACAACATTTAGATTAGAGTAATTATACAACTTCCTTGACCTAAGAATCATATAATATAATCATAATCATATAATGGTTACATACAGAAAAACCCGAAGTGCACGGTTACATAACGATAACAACATTCTTGTTATTGGCCGAATAGCCCTGCCCTCGTCACCAAGGGCCCACCAAATCTCAAGGACCCAGATTGGGTGGATTGTTTGTATAACCATCCTGGAACAGGCCGTCCAGGTTAAAGATGACTTGGCAATACTCGTGACCTCGCAACACTTTGAAAATAGAAAGAGAATGATTTAACAAAGAAATAAATTAATACAGAGAATAGAAAGAGAATGATTTAATAAAGAAATGAATTAATATAACTATTATAATAGTAATACAGAATAAACCCAACATTCCCCCGTTTTTATAATATGTATGTTATTAATCATTTCTTAGTAATCACTAAATGGTAATGTCGGGTGACTGTGATTTTTCCCGCCTACTCCTAACTCCCATGGCAGGTCTGAAAGAGAAAGAACATAATTATATTCGTCCAATTGGTCCTCGGATTTACCGTACTCCTGGACCTCACTGCTTTCCCCAAACCGTCCCATAAGATACAACTCATGTACTTTAGAATTTGTAGGGGCAATTGCAGTAGTTATAAGTCGGCTTAGCAATTAGCGCAAACAGGGGATACTACATCACCCACACAATGTTAGGATAGCGGTAATTGTGCCTATAGTCACCACGAAGGATGTAGCCAAATCTTTAGATTTTCCAAAGGTCTTATCCCACCAATCTGACAATGCGGACGTATCTACTCCAGAGTGCTCTTGCATATTGCGGTTCAGTGTTTGCAGGCCAGTAATGGCCCTGGTGAGAGATCCACTGGGTGACGTGTTGTTCGGTATGAAGGTGCAACATTGTTTTCCAAACATTGCACACACGCCCCCTGTTTCAAGGATCATATCCACCGCTATGCGATTCTGGAACGCCATCAGACTGGTAGCTGCCAGTTGTTCCTTCATGGCCACAAATCCCTGTTTAATATAATTTCCAAGTTTGGGACATTGTAATGTAAGTAATTTATTCTATCCACATTTTTGTTTGGGGTGATTAGAAGGAAGATAGACTCCCAACCTGCTGCGATCTGATTAGCCAGCTTATACTCATCTGGTACGCCCCGGGGGATGCCAATCGCATCAATGTATGTTGGATCTCCTTCCCTCCATGCCTCTCGACGATGTCGGGAGGGTCGACCCTTCACCTCCGAATTCTGAGCCGCCAATTGTATCTCCTCCACTGTGGATGGAAAAACAGACACCGGTAAGAGCAGTGAGACCAAAGTACCTAGTCCTGCCGCGTTTCGGCAGGAGTCGTATGATTTATCTACCACCCCGCCACCATAGGCCAGAACGTGGTATCAGGGGTGTAGTTTGTTTTAGAACGCCGATACACCACGTCTCATTTATCGCCCCCAGCTTCAGACCATGCCCTGTAAGGTTTAAGCAGGTAAAATGATTAAACAGTGGAAAAATTGACTTCCTATTTACTGCGTAACAGGATAAACACTGTTTCAATATTTTTTTTCTTGCCAAGTAGGACACGGTTTTTCATTTGTAAAAACACTTTTCCCCAAAAGAATGGTGATTGAGGGAGTTGTTAGATCCCATCGTATTTTCCCTTGTCTGGTAGGTTATCCTAATCCTTTGTAAGATGGTTTAGTCTCAATTGAAACCATATGGAGACGTCAAACCCAATATAAAAGAGTTCCCTATAGTTTTATGGTATTGCTTGCTGAGCAATAATCTTTTCAATTAATATTGGTGTTTCCCGTATTTTATTAAGTCAGAAAGTTTATCTTACCCGTCCCCTCAATGTTTCAATTGAGACCACCCTTTTACCACAGTAGCTCCACCTAGTGCTTGTCCTCTTTACACTCCATTAACAGCGCCCAATTATCCCCCGTTTGGGAAATCCCTGTTTCAGAAATAAATTTCACAGGTTAATATGTCAGTCCAAGCTTTCCAATCTTGACCAATTTCTGCAACAAGGCTTTTCCCAATCTTCAATTTTTTGCTGTTAATGTACCACACATATTTCCCACCATAGATTGACCCCTTGTATGGCAACCGGGACGTCGCCGAGTCCAAATATATATTTTCAATCTGGAAATTTGATTTAGTAGGTAATGTTAATTAAATGTAAATGTGTATGTTTCTCGGTTTACCCTCCCGTAAGAAGGTGTATCTTCAATTGAAACGCCTCCGCCTTTTTCTCCAACTGGAGAAAACAACCCTACTGTGGAAAGGAATAGAATCACAATCATCATTAATCTCATTGCCCCAAAAGCAATAATTGTTTTCAACATGACTTTTTGTCTTTGTTTAGGGATTTTTCCTCTTGAAACGTTTCAATTTAGACAACCTTCTTACTGTGGGAAAGGTGCATCCGTGTCCCCTTTCAGTAACAAGGACCCTTCCACTTTGCGTTGCTCCGATTGTTCTTCTTTTATGCTGCGTATCAGCATCCAGTCTTCAAGAATCACCGTCACTTCGTCCGTTTCCTGTTGAGAAGCAAAATCTCCCTCTGATAGTCTAAATTTGGTGTGTGTGTTTTTTTCTCTGATAGATTTGCCTCATCATCCAATTTGTCATTGTGTAGTGAATAATAACAATTTGTAAGGTCTACCAAACAGGACTTCATATAAGGTCCGCCAATTGTGGATGGTAGACAACTATTATATTAACAAAATGGGAGTCATTATCACTATAAATAGTTTCTGGGATTCCATATCGTGGAATGATATCTATATGATCTAATAGAAATAAAATAAAATCTGTTAATGTATCTTTTCAAATGGATATGTGGGTATGCATATAGATTTAAACCCTAAGCCTTGTAGTGCCGTTGTAGCAAGGCCACCTCCCCCTTGTCGAGACATAGGACTTCCCTTGACTCAAGCCCAAATTATTTTCTTTATTGATCTTTTATTGATAGATTATGTCTCGGTGGTCTGCCAATCAAAAAACACAAAAAGACAAACTATCATTCACGCTCACACTCATAAACAGAAGAATTTAGTGTGTTCAACCAGTCTAGCATCCATAATTTCATTTTGTGGGAGTGAACTGGAGTACCCGGAGAAAATTCACAAATTCTCGAGGACGCCATGAATACCCCACATTCTGGAAGGTCTGGATCCACCCCGCATTCATTAGTAGATCCTTTAATATACACACCCCCACTCTAGCATTTTAACCGTTTGTAAAAAATTACCTTCAATTTTCACACAAAGTTATATCCTTTTTAATGCTATCAGTTTAGCTGTTTGTTCCCCGAATTGAGGTGGCAATAGTTTCACATCTAAGGTTTTTATTTTCACAGCCGCCATGACCTGATGGCCCCCTATCAGGTTTTTGGAAAATCCCAATTTCCTCTAATAGCATGCCAATCACCTTTTAATGCGGCCATCCAATTTTGTTTCCACTTGTTTCAGGTGAGAAGATAATCTCCCCCATTTGTAAAACAAATTCATCCACGCCTATTTTATACAACATGACGCCTATGGCCTTTATTACGTCGCCTTGACTCCAAATTCTATGAACCAAGATAACACGGCGAATTTGCAAGCGAATTTCGCCCATCCCATTTTGTTCATAGACAACCCATCTACCTAAAGCGTCACTTGTTTCAAAACATGAAAGGCCCCACTAGAATTCGGGCATCCAGCGCCAAATAGAGCCTATTTACACATTTGTCTCAAATTTGTTTTAGATATGGGGTCCCCAATTTCCCAAAATTTCCCAGAATTCATGTACTACCACATCCTGTCAAAAACCCAAAACGACTAACATAACCTGTTTCTAAGCCAGATTCTGGAATTTGGAGAATTTCTCCTCTCCCTCCCTTATCTAAGCTTGTTATTGCCACTCGTTATCACTGTAACATTCAGGCGTATTAACCCCATCGTTGCTAAAGTTCTCACCAATTTGCATGCCCTTAAAGCAGTAAAAAGCAACGTTATTTGGTTGTATCAATTGACCAATGCTTATCCAATCCGTAATATCCTTAAAGTCATCAATATGACCTGTGACAAAGCATATTTCCTCCCGCCAGGACAACAGACAATGTTCTTTCAAGTGTACTTTGAAAAACATTCCATGTTACTCCATTCTTAGGGAAATATGCTCATCCTAAACCAATTATTTTATCTACAATTCACCTAATTATTTGGATGAATGCCATGAATTTTATCATGCCACTATTGCATTGTAAATTTCCCATCTGATGTCGTTAACAGCCAAATAATTCAATACCTACTATATACTTTATAAATCACCTCATATGATATTTACTTAAGACAAGAGTCATTTCCCATAGCCTGTTACCAGAACAAAAATCTACAACAATTAAATTAGAGAAATCAACCTTTTGTTAGGCAATTCCTAATTACAAACTTTAATGTTTTAAAAACCTTATTGTCACCAATATACCATAATATTGTAAATTTTGTCATCCTGGCCTTTTCTTTAACCAGCCAACCTCCTGGATTAAAGTATTTTGAACAATCAAAATATTCTGAAATAGTATTAATATTATTTTATCCTCCAAAAGCTACTTTCCTTTAACTAAGAGCCCTTTGAAATCCACAATTGCTCAAAAATGACTATTTTGGTCAATTCCCAAATCCAAAGCTTTTTACCAAATCAACCTTTAACTAATCAGATTTTCTATCCTCTTAATATACATTTCATTTTAAAACCCAAAATATTAATGCGAAAGCATTTGCATAACCTTGCATTTCTTGCAGACCATGTATTGTTCTTATTCTGAAAAGTCCAAACAGAAAACGCCATAAGCCGTTAACTATGACCTCCACTCTTGCTGCGAAAACAGCATTGTTATCTTATGTTTACAAACCAGCTTTTTCCCTGTGCCCAAATACAACGCTTTTTAGAGAAGACAACCATTAAACAGTCAAATTAACCCCTCTTCCGATATTCAACTACATCACAATATTTTTCCAAGACCCCATACATCCAGAATATGTATGCTGCAAGCACAACAATATGGCAAAAACCCATTTTCTGCCCTCAAGTTTGCTTCAGCTCCCCCAAGGCCAATTATTATTATTATAATGTCTCCACGGAAGGGATCACAAAATTTTAGTCGTTTACACGGTCCGAACGCTCCCGAAAGCCCAACACAGTTAAATCGTCTGCCCCGCGGCCCACATGTTTCACTCCCATCTAATCAGCAGCAGCTACACCAGAACGCTTCTCCCGCAGTCGACACATTATTTGGAAAGTCTAGAGCATAATAAAAACACAGGTGACATTCCCTGCTGAACATTTAAATGATCATTTTGTATATATTCTTTTGTCTTTTTAAACACCATCTTCCCGTTAGCGGACGGGATCAAAAACCAAGCTGCAATAAGCCATCACATTGCTGTAAATTGACAGTACATATAGGTTATATTAACAAAGCACCACCAGCACTTGGAAATAACCATTCTAATTGTTGTTATACAAGCCCAAGCATCACAAAAAAAAAACCCAATTTAATGTAATCACAAAACGTCATACCCGGATTAACCAAATCAAATACCAGTGTCCCCATTAATTTTCTAGCTCCCTTTATTTTTGTTAAACTTCCTCCGCGCCCGTCACCTATCTCGGTAAATATTTTCCCCGTCAGCCGAGGAGGCCCCGCTATTTTTCCTTACCAAACAGTACTTTCCCGCCGCCACGGTCTTAAATATATCCCCGTTGTCCGAGGGAGCCCCCACTATTTTCCCAAAATAGTATTTCTAACTTCTCCCCGGCCTTATTTCGCCATTAGTGTCTGTGGAACAAGCTGTTACACTTTTATGCACTCACATATTATTTATATATGTATATTACCTCTATGTATTAGTGCATATATTATCCTGCATTTTATGCATTTTAAGCTGGCCAGCAAACCCATATTTATTTATCCATAAATATAGCTGTGTAATATTTTTAAAGCGCTTTGTCTTTCCAATTTTTTCCAATCCTTACAAGTTAGACGTATTTTTTGGATCGTCATCCAAACCCGCCTTACAACACGTGTTTCCCATATTTTACTTTTTTGTAGTCAGTTCGTGTGCCTCACACAGTTAACTTTATTATATTTATTATTAATATTATCACCCCTTCGACTGTATTTCCTAGGCTTATCTTAATTTTACTGCAGAAACCACTCAAACACCATACAACATTTACAACATATTCGTGCCTACCCTTGAGACACAGGACACTTTCCAGCCCCAACATTGTACCTCCAGTACAATACATTCGTGCCTACCCTTGAGACACAGGACACTTTCCAGCCCCAACATTGTACCTCCAGTACAATATATTCGTGCCTACCCTTTAGACACAGGACACTTTCCAGCAAAGTGCCCCACCGTACCTGCCATTGACTAGTATAAACACAGGGTTTTTGTCGCCGTCACCCAGGACGCGAAACCAGCCCACAATGGACTTCACATACAATGTCCCTTTAACGCATTTGGAAACACCGTCACAACATGCAGACATTAATGTGGACTTACCCGAGATCCATCAGATGTCTCCCTCCAGCAGGAAAAGTCTTCAACCGCCGAGAATCCAGGCGCCCCCGTCGAAAACTCCGGCCCACCAAGGGTTTTGAAGACGCCGTGCGCACGGTCACTTACCAGATGTCGAACAGCAGCGCCTGGGTTCTCGCTCCGGTATATTGACCTCCATGGCTTCGAAGGACCAAAATGTTAGGTTCATTAATAATTACCTTCGTCCGTAATTATCAATAACTGCAGGCAGACATCTTATTCAATTATTGACATTTAATTAAATAGAAATGGATACAATGGGTAAAGGCCTCCGAAGGGGAGAGTTTCAGCAAGTGTCACCTTACAACTTCCGAACGTCTCCACGAATAGACGTTTTCGTCCCACTCTTATTGTCATGAATCAAAACAAGTTACAGAGTTGTTGATCATTCCATCACGTATGAGTAAAAACAACATCTGGGACTACAATAACAATCAAAGTATTTTACCAATAACAAAAACAGGAGACTAGACCTAACAACATTTAGATTAGAGTAATTATACAACTTCCTTGACCTAAGAATCATATAATATAATCATAATCATATAATGGTTACATACAGAAAAACCTGAAGTGCACGGTTACATAACGATAACAACATTCTTGTTATTGGCCGAATAGCCCTGGCCTCGTCACCAAGGGCCCACCAAATCTCAAGGACCCAGATTGGGTGGATTGTTTGTATAACCATCCTGGAACAGGCCGTCCAGGTTAAAGATGACTTGGCAATACTCGTGACCTCGCAACACTTTGAAAATAGAAAGAGAATGATTTAACAAAGAAATAAATTAATACAGAGAATAGAAAGAGAATGATTTAATAAAGAAATGAATTAATATAACTATTATAATAGTAATACAGAATAAACCCAACAATATTTCATCAAAGGGGGTAAAAACGAAAAATATTGACTTCTGAAATATTTATATTGTATTAAGAAATAAATCGTATTAAAATTCTCATCTCATTTTCTGAACCGCTTTATCCTCACTAGGGTCACGGGTGCTGGAGCCTATCCCAGTGACTTCAGGTCAGATAATTGGTGGCCAGCCAATCGCAGGGCACAAGGAGATGAACAACCATCCACCCTCACTCTTATTTAGGGGCAATTTAGTGTCCAATCAGCCTACCATGCATGTTTTTGGAACGTCAGAGGAAACTGGAGTACCCATAGAAAACCCACGCAGGTAGAACATGCAAATTCCCCACATGGATTGACCTGGATTTGAACCCAGGTCGCTGTGAGGCCGATACAAAACAAATAAATTATTTTAAGAGAGGTTCTTTATTATTTTTTTCACTATCTTCATAAATAGCTGATATTTTTTTAAACACAATGTTCACAATTTGCTTT